>NW_017309979.1:34325-36286 GCF_000935625.1 Nanorana parkeri
AGGTGAGGGAGAGCGTTCTGTGCCTCGTGGTGAGGATGGCAGCCCAGCTTCCGGCGCCATATTGGATTGGCCCCGGCTTCGGGTCCTGGTCTGTGTAGAGGAGAAATATCGCTGCAAGGACGAGGTGTTTCGCTGCGACGGGGTTCCGCCATCCTTCCTGCGTTGTGACATTGTCGTGGAGGACTGTATGGGGTGGTATAAGTGCCGTTAGGTCGTCTGTATGTCAGGTGGACCACGGAGCGCTCAAGCTTTGCGACCTACTCCGCCATTAGCAGGACACGCCCCTTCCTTCCTGTTTTAACCAAGCCATGTGCAGCATGCATATCCGACTGTGTGCTTGTGTTTCTCTGTGAGGCTGTGCAAGAAGTTCCAACACAAACTTTTTTCAATAATGAATCCAGATCAAACAAATATACATTGCACAGCAAAGCATTGCTTTACATTTCTACCCAAACACTTACAACCATTATGTTTCTGAACAGCTGCTTCCAACTTTCTCAGTGCAGCTTCCCTGAACTTTCTGTCCAGTACTAGATCACAAAGGACAGAGCAGACTCCAGCACCTGTTCACCTACTAGACTGGAAAAGGGTGGAGGGAGGAGAGGGGGCCAGGGAGGAGGGGAGTAGCTTGATTTGCTGTGTCTGTATATTTGTGGAGTTTGATGCGGCGCCATCCGCAGTCACTGCGAGCACCCATTTTTTACCTATGGGAATTCCGGTAAGGTGTGCTACAGGTCTTTGGATATTTGTATGTTTGTGGAGACACACACAGCTTGCTAGCACAAACAAGGGTGACTGCATAGGATTCTGCTTGAGTAAGGAGTCAATCTAAAACAGGAAGTCTCAGGACCAGTGCTCAGGGAACCAGCTGATTCTGCAGGAAACAAAAACGTTTAAACATCAAGAAGCAGCATCCATTGTAAATTATTTAATCAGCATTCAAAATAGCTTAAAATCCTTTTGACTTTAATATCACTTTAACTCCTGAGCTTAGTATCACTTTCATGCTACACCCCGAATATGAGTGTAACATGAAACTTGTCCACAACGAAGGTGTAACATAAAACTTGCCCAGAAAGGTAAACATAGCTTTTAAGTAATACATCTTGGTAACCAAGACTGTGATTGGACAATGAAAGAGCAGCAGACTAATAAGGTCATCTTACTGTTATCATGTTCACTGTCACCATTACGTACAGTATATGTAACAGACCCTAAGTTGAATTATGCTTTATAGGGGAATACAAGAGGCTGATATAAAGGGACTTTCAGGTACTTACACTTAGGGGCTGACTGGCAACTTTTAGTCCAGGGGGCAAGGACAACCCAGAGGCCCATGGTGCAGCAACTTGGCCCCCCTCCCGCTCTGCCTCTTCCCCCACCTTCTCCCCGCCCTTGTCTGCCACTTTTGCCATCCATGTAACAGTAGTGTGAATGTATTTATCGGTTTAGGAAATGTAAAGCACACTGGTAGTGGAGGGATGCCTCATCAGGGCTGTGCGCGTGCATGACTGCTGCGACCCTGGTAGTTCTGCCACTAACTCAGAAATACATTGTACAGCATTGCAGAATGGCATTGGCTATAGAGAACTACAATTCCAAGCAATACATTACACAACAATGCAGAATACCATCAGCTATAGAGGACTATAAATCCCAGCAATAATGACTACCAACAGCTATAGAGTACTACAATTCCCAGCAATACATTATACAGTAATGCAGAATTATATAAAGCTACATACTCTGTTGCTCTGGGTTCTCCGCCTGATGTCTACAGGGTCTCAGGTGGGCTGTGCGGGCTCTCACCAGGGGTCCAGAGAGTTTGACGGGTGCGTGTGTGTGCAGAAGAGGTGGGCCCCTAATTATGCTCTCAGGTGGCCAATGCGGACGGCCAGGCGCTCAGTGCGGGCTCTCTGCTCCAAAACAAACGGCTCCAGTGATGGACTACTAGTTTGTAT
>NW_017309979.1:37255-38282 GCF_000935625.1 Nanorana parkeri
TTTTTATCTACTCAGTTTTGAAGAGTCATTTATATTTATTTTTATCTATTTTATTTATTTATTTATTCCCGTGTAAAGTTTCACGTATATTTTACCTATTGATACACTGGATAAATGAAGACGGTTACACATTTTATATGAATTGATATATTTATTTATTTATTTATACAATTGATTCATGGTTGTAGAGATTCACGGACACTTTTTAGTTCACACACTAGTCTCTGTTAATATACACCGGGAGACTCATAGCATTGTACCATTGACCAATTAACCTTTGAGGCTTCCTAGCCTGAGTTCTACCAGCTTGCAGTTAATCCGGTTTTTCCTCTTTGACTCTTTTTTCTTCTTTGATTCCAGTTTGTTCTATAGCGCAGAATACGTGTTCTTCCATCTATAATGTACTATTGCTGGGACTTGTACTCCTATATAGCTGGTGGTATTCTGCATTTCGCTGTATAGGGGACTACAAATCCCAGCAATAATACATTATACAGCACAATGCAGAATACCACCAGCTATAGAGGACTACAAATCCCAGCAATAGTACATTATAGCTGGTAGAATTCCGCATTGCGCTGTATAATGTATTATTGCTGGGATTTTTAGTCCCCTATACAGCGCAATGCAGAATACCACCAGCTATATGGGAGTACAACAAATCCCAGCAATCCATTATACATACAGTGTATAATGGATTGCTGGGATTTGTAGTCCTCTATAGCTGATGGTATAATATACAGTACAGCGCAATATACCATCAGCTATAGAGGAATACAAATCCCAGCAATACATTATAGAGCACCATGTGTGGGGGAAAGTGCAGGCTTACCTGAGCAGTCTTCCAGCAACTTGGTTCTGAGATCGGGCCTGTCTGTCGGCGGCTGTCATCCCCTCACACCTGCTCCTCCTTACTTCTTCTCTGTGTCCTTGTGCCGCGTCCCTGTGCCGATCCCAGCAAGGGTGAGGCGGGGAGGAGGTGCGGTGTGTGAATGTGGGAGGGCGGGTCTGGCAGCAGCAAGGGTGA
>NW_017309980.1:0-5871 GCF_000935625.1 Nanorana parkeri
CATAATTTCCTTTAGCTAGAACTCTTTTGTTTTCCATCCCTCCTGCCCCACTCACACAATTAGTAGCCCCAGCCAAGCATACAGGTGGCTCAGTCCCTTTGATTCTCCCGTAAAGCCTTCTGCCCTTCAGTATAATCATTTCCTGCGTGCCCTATATGTACAACCAACTGCAAAAGTAAGGGTCAATGGGGAAATATCAAACTCTTTTCATATATTCAACGGCACCCGACAGGGATGCCCATTATCACCTCTGTTATATGTAATAGTGATGGAACAATTAGCAAATACCATCAGACAAAACCCCTCCATTAAGGGCATATCCGCCAATGCACAACAACATAAACTTGCATTATATGCGGATGACCTCCTCTTATTTATAACTTCCCCACAAGTGACAATACCAAATATTCTTATGGAATTGACGAAATATGGTGATCTGAGCAACTTCCATATTAATATTTCAAAGTCTGAATTCCTAAATATATATCTATCAGAGGAAGGACAATCTTGTATAAAGGAAAGCTACTCATTTAGATGGAAAGCCAAGTATATAGTATATAGTATATTTGGGTATAAATATCCCTAAAGACCTGAATACGCTATATGCCATAAATGTTAGGGATTGGATAGATAAGATTTTCTCCCAGTTCCAAACATGGAGCAATATGAAAGTGTCATGGATTGGGAGGGCCAATGTACTCAAAATGGATGTTTTACCCAAATACTATATAGGTTTCAAACAGTACCCATTCTGCTTCCAAGATCTTTTTTCCAAAAATTTAAAACGGTAACAATAAAATTTATATGAGCTAATAAAAACCCCTAGGATGAGCTTTAAGGTGTTAACTTGATCAAAACAAAGAGGAGGTCTGGGAATACCTTATATCATAAAGCAGCATTACTAATAAGAATGTTTGATTGGATCAATAGTAATCAGGTCAAGGTGGGAGTAAACTTGGAGTCAAACCTACCCAGTATTTACTTGAAGAACATCCCATGGCTGACAGTTGGTGCCAGACCACATATGTCTACTTTGCCATATTTAGCTAAACCGGTATTAAGAATATGGGATAGATCTATGTACAAATATAATTTATCTTCTATTCCAGGCCCTATGACTCCCATAGCAGGGAACACACAATTTCCACCGGGTATGCCGGTATCCTCTTTTTTTAAACATTGAGAATTTCCCCCATACACAGATATGGCAGGTTCTAGAGATAGGTAAAGAAGCCCTAAAACCGGAGTTTAAACCGGAGAGACAAATCAACGGAAAGTTATGGATCGAGGCAACTCAATTAACAGACTTTATCAGACATCTAAGGGCATACAAACCTTTTAACAGACCATTTACTACGTTTGAGAAATTATGCTTGCGGGAAACAAAAAGTGAACATGCATTATCACTGGTCTATGGCCTGTTAAGAGAGGAAGAAGCCAGAGGCCATACAAAATATGTGAAGAGAAGGGAACAGGAGTTAAGGAGGGAGATCTCAGAGGAAGAATGGGGAAGAATTCTCACCATGACACATAGTTCTGTCAAATCCTCATTCTATCAGGAAACAAATTATAAAATACTCTCGAGATGGTATAGATGCCCAGAAGGAATTAAACACATAAATCCGGGTGAGTCAGACAGATGTTGGAGATGTAAGGAGGGAACATACCTGCACATCTGGTGGAGTTGCCCTAAAGTTTATACCTTTTGGGAATCAATATTTGAAGTCTATAGATCTATAGGTAAATTAAATCTGGAGAATAACCCCACAACTGCATTACTATCCTTGATCCCTGGTCCTATAAAAAAGATAAAGATAGATATTCTTAGATACGCATTGGCCGCAGCAAGAGTCAACATATCACGGGGCTGGAAATCAAGGATTCCTCCCTCACTTGAGAAGTGGGAGACCACGATGGAAGAAATAAGATATATGGAGGAATTAATTGCAAAAGATAATGGTAACATTGACAAACATAAGTATATATGGGAGGAATGGGAGTCTTATAGAAAGTCTGAAGTATTCAGGAGCTTAATAATAAAATCTCTATGATGCCTGTGGAAATATAATGACCAATAAGGCGAACGGTTAATCTATTAAACAAAATTTGGTTTTACTGTTTATAATGAATTATAAATGCATTTGACCTACATGTATGGGAGTAAGGGGAGGACGGAGGATAGAATAATGGGAAAAGGGAAGTCCGAATGCTGAATAAACATATTTATTTAAAAGTAGAAAGGGGGTAGGAGGCACCTTCACAGGGCCTAGAAATGAGAATTCTAGGTGGTATTAAAGGGTAACACGTCACATAGATGATCACAAGTAGTTAAAAAACATAGTTGGATTAGTACACAACATGGAAGATTAAATGGAACTATGGTTCTTATTATAGGAGGGGGATTCACACTCTACTACCTATAGGTTGATATGTATATTTTAAGGGGAACACATAGAAGTAGGAAATACACTCATATATTATGGGTGGTGGGGTAAAAAATTATGAAGAATATAGTACTCAAATTTAAGAGATAGAGGAATAAACAGAAATATTCACGCAACGCACATATGGGGGATTAAGTAATTAGCATTTGGACTTCCTTTCCCCCCCTTCCCCCAAGAATGTATGAATGTATGTATGTGTGTTATATTTGCTATATGTATTTTGAGATAAAATTATATTAACTAAAAAACAAAATAATTTCCCGCATGCACAAATCACCCAATCCTGATGAAGAAGGTGTGGTTTAAGGTAAACATTTTTGTCCTATGTGAACAAACTTTATTGGTTGTTCAACACTACCATCCAGGTGTTGGGTATGAATGATGCTGCAATGGGACCACCGGGGTCATGCCAGGGATGCATGTTTGCCTGGAACATACCCCTCATAACGGGGATGAATGGTAACCATATAGTTCCTTTGTAGACCATCTGATTTACTGGCTCACACAAGTCCCTAAGTGTAAGTTCCTTCATTTAGATATTTTTCATAATTGAAAATAAAAATATGGAAATGCTTTGCAGTGTATATACATGTCTTCATTGCTATTTCCAGGCTTCAATTGATGTCTCTCTAATGTCCTCACAATATGTTGCATACTTAGATATGTTCCGTCCATTTTCTGCAGGGTTTTTGGCACCAGATGGGGTGACAATACGAAGAAGTTTACACAACCTGGTCCACATTTATCTAGGAGGCACCATGTCTCAGATTCCGATCTCCAGTAATGACCCGATCTTCATCTTACATCACAGCTTCATCGATAAGTAAGTAGTAGGAATGTCCAGGCTCTGATATGATCAACTATAGTACTTTCAATAAACTTTAGCTGCAAGATTGACCCACCACTACCAGCAGCAGATTCCAATGATCTTCATCTGTATTCATCACTATCACAGTCACTGTCACTATTTCATCTACTAGACTCTCTTTAGGTTGGTTTGTCCTTTAGGGCTTTGATTGATTGATCACCTTTCACTGCTTATTGAAATATTTTGCTGATAATTATTTTCTTGAGGGTTAGGGCCAGAATTGAATTGGGGGTAACCCTAACCCAGTTGTGGCTTCCTAACTGTAGATCGCTCTTCTCCACTGGCAGAAATCACCTTTGTAGCTTCAGCCGGTCTCGGATATATTTCTGATTGAAAGTTAGGGATTTTATTGGCTTTTAGATGATATCTGGTATTACAATAATAATGTCTTTGGCACAGGATCTTTGAATCGTGGATATTGAAGTACAACAAATCTCCAGATTCCTACCCTGAGAACAATAGGTTGGGTCAAGGCCCGAATGAATGCGCCACACCATATTTCCCTTGTTACAAGAACAAAGAACTTGTGCGCAAATCAACAGAATTTGGTTATCGGTATTCATCGTTCCACCAGAAACCACAAATGGGGCGCTGGAATTCTCAATGACCAGAGGGATCTGTTGGATGAAATATGCCTGATTGATGGCACCAACATTGCTAGAAAAAAAACTTCTCTCATGTGTTACATAAATTGTCCACCTCACCACCTGCCCTCACCACCTCTCTGCCCTACTGCCAACTCTGGAACATTCGACGTCAAGTCGATCTTCACATCCATCCACCATTTTCACCCCTCATCTACATTCCAGACCAGCAGGAACAATGCATGTCCCTTTGGTACCTGTCCATGGATTGCTGGCCATCTGCGGACTCCAAGATGGGCATGAAAATCATTATAAGATAAGATCTCTGTAACCAGAGCAACAAACAGACTAAATAATAAAGAACGATCCAGTTCACAATCCAGACTACTGTCCAGAGGTATCAGATTGTATGAGCACTGTCTGTATAATCACCTGGTACCTGGTACATGTATGACACATATTTTCACATATGGTACATTGTCCGTTTTATTTCATCATCTCAGAAATCAGTCCTGAATCATGGAAGTCCGGCAGACAGTATGGAAGAACTTCATGTCTTGGTGCTTGAAAAGTAAAATAAGAGAAATAATAAAAATCCAATTAAAAGAGCTGAGCTTCGTTATTTGTAAGTCGTTGTTTTATATTCCCGGACTTGGTACCAATGGACTGACAGAAAGCTGATTTGTATATTTATTGAAAAAAGATGAAAGTCGAATTGTACAAAAGATAGGGCAACATACAAGAGCATACAATCCCATAAACACATCAAGGAGGTTAGCAGAAACAAAGGGGTGGCTGTTCAGTAGTGATGGGTGAACCTGATAACAATTAGTGCTGCTCCAGATGGGTTTACTGAGCTCTGCTCACTGGGTGCACGCGCCCGCTAATACTGAAGAACAGGGAAGTTACGGCACTCCAAAAGTCGGTGTGAATTCTTTACTCCATTAATTAGCATCCAGCAAACATCTCAGAAAAACATCTCTGGTGCATTTCATGCAAACTTGTGTTTAATCATAGAGCAATGTGTGAGCAAAGCCGCCATTGTGGGAAAACAGCCACCCCAAAACTCTTCCTCCCACAATGTATCGCTACACAAAGAGACGGTATAAACCCCATACGTTCAATACCATTGTATATACCTTAACATTATAAAAGTGGTAATACACATCTAATATATATATATATAAAATTATAAATAAAACATAAACATGAATGTAAAACAATCATAAAGAGAGAGAGAGAGAGAGAGAGAGATACACATATACACAGAAACATAGGTTACTCTGGCTGTCACTGACACAGAAGATTCATAGAATCCTGGTCATAGAATAGAAGTTCATTGCCACTAATAGAAATACAAGATGTTCTAGTCATCATCAAGTCCTTCAGGAATTCTATTGCCCATCATGACAACCTCCCTTTTACATCATTGGAGAACACATCCCCTCCTCTCTAATGTGCTAAAACCTTTTCTGGTTTTGAATAAGGAATCTTTTCCATGATGTCTTTCATTGAAATGCCAGGCGACATTTGTTGAATTATTTTCTGTAATATCCTGTAAATGATAATTTTCCTTGTCTGGTAATCTCCTGGCGGTTCTGCCAACATATTGTATATTGCACTGATAGAAGGGTATTAAATATCCCTCATACCTGTTGTTACAGTTACCAAACCTCTTTACGGGAACCATCTTAGTGTTTGCCATAGAAATCACATTAGGGTTAGGCTTAGGGTTTTTTTTTAAACAAATTTTATCGAGTTTTCAAGATAAACAAATGAACAACATCTATAACAATGAGATGAAGACAGTAGAATCATACAAGCCAAATGGAAGAGTATAACTTGTACTTAAAACTGTGGGAAGCCAAGATCAACAGAGGGGGAAGAAAGCAAAATAAAAATGAAATGTATTTTCTGGTCCCTTCAACCTAATGTGGGAAAACACACCCTCTAACAAAAAACCCCTAGACATATA
>NW_017309980.1:5925-17996 GCF_000935625.1 Nanorana parkeri
ACAGGAAGGGGCAAAGAAAAAGAGAGAGAAAAGAGCAAGAGGAATGGAAAAGGAGAATGCAGAAAGAAAAATAGAGATAATCAAAGGAAGGAAAAGGGAAGAGAAATGCGTGGAAGAAGTCATGTATAGAGATGAGAACATTCGGGTGAATATAGGGAGAGTGGGATAATAGAAGGTGCATCCCTATGAAAAAGAAAAGGATCTACAGAGAAGTGCTTTGTGGTGTCCTCAGACATACATAGTGATCAGGCAGAAGGAAGTATGACCAGCATGACCAGAGCTTCCAAAACTGGTTCAACCTATCCAATTCAGTAAACAGTAATTCCTCCATTTCATAGACATGGGCGACTTGAGCCATCCATTCCGCAACTGAGGGTGAGTATTCCTCTTTCCAATGGCGAGGTATGATCGTGCAGGCCACATTAATAAGATGTCTATGTAAAGGTTTGCCAGGGCCCATGGCCAGATCAGCTCGCCAGTGTGCACGAGGTAAATTTCTGCACAGTAGAGCTCATGACGTGATGTACAATCTGGTGTACCTGTGACCAAAAAGTCTGAATGCGTGACCAGAAAATGTGAAGAATAGAGCCCACATCACCTTGGCATCGCCAACATGAAGGTGAGGAGGTAGGGTAGATAGGCTGTAGGAAGTGAGGTGTTCTGTACCACCTAGTCATTTGTAGTTGGTTTCTTGCATTTTATTATTAATAGTACATTTGTGAGCAGTTTCACAGATCTCTGACCAAGAATCATCAGAGATGGTGATGTTACGCTCACGTTCCCATTTTTGCTTCACGGGGGTAAATTTGCCTGGTTATCTCCGCTGATAAGTTTATATATCCATGAAAATAGATGCCTCGAGGGTCTTTCTCCTTAACAGGCCAAAAGGATGAGGGATCTGGAAAAATTTGCTTTCTGAGCGGGAGCCATCAAGTAATGCCAAATCTGAAAATAAGACCACCAGGGTACAGACCCATGAGTCAAATGTTCGATTAGCTCAATTTTGGAACTTCTGAGATTTAAAAAATGTTTTTGCTAAGAGTGGGCACTTAGAGGACCAATGTTGTGAGGGGTTGTAAGGACTCGACGCTGAGGTAATCGCATAAACACAGTCAGGGTAGCCCCTATGAAAGGGTGTCTCAAGAGGTGGGCGGCCATAGAGCTTCTCTGAGCCACACCAGCAAGGAAAGTGGTGTCTTCGACCACTCCTGTTCTATCTCAGTCCATAGCTTGCAGTCACAATGAATGTGCCAGTGTACATCTCCTAACCTAATCCCGGCTTTCAGTTGATAAAAAATTATTGGTCACAATGGTGGTTCAAAAGGAACCTTATATCTTTCCTTTCTCCTTTGATGCCGTTGTGTATTCAACATATATATGAAGCGCGAATTGATCCGCTGAGCAATTTGTTTGTATTAAAGTATCATCATAGATATACAAGGTGGGTTTGGTCTGTCCAATCTCCTTAGAGGCGGAATGAATAACCAACATGTATTCAAACCTATATCCTGGATCCGTATCTCGTGCTCAAAAGATTTCATATACAACTTAGGATCACCTGGGATTGGTTATAAAGGGGCCAGCATACTGTAGGATAGCAAATGCAACATTTAAGGTACACAAAGTATCTAGTTTCTGCTTTCATAGTAACAAGTTTCCTTTTTAGTGTGACAATGTAGTTCATATAGTGCTTAATGGGTACTAACCGGTTTTCCCCTTTGTATAGAATGTCCAGAGTCTGCAAAGTTGTTAATCCATTGTTTTGTTGTTAAGAGAGCATGGCTATGTTATAGCGGTGTGCTCACCAGTGGTCCGGGATAACCCAAACAGACACAGACACGTCTACGCGTTTCGCCCCTCCTCCTGGGGCTTCGTCAGGACATAATCATAGGGTAGAGGTGTGACCTTTTTGTAGGTAATTCAATTGCTTCATCTATTAACTCCCTCCAGCTTTACACCTGCATTTCAATTTCGATGAGTGGATTGCACATATGTCCTTTCTCACCAACCACCCATGTGTGTTATAAACATTAAAAACAAAAATACAATTTCTAACTTATGGTTACAGCTATATAGGATTGCTATTTCTATATCCAAAACATAGGAATATATAGGAATTTAAAAGTTTTTGTCTGATTAAATATATAATGTTGGAGCTCTTTGACTTTCTTATAAAAAGACTTGCAAGTTAAACTCCGTATTTAGTCCTTTCGGGGCCAGGGTGTCCAGCTTGTACATCCACATTTGTCAGGCCTGCTGTAAGTACAATAAAGGTTTAAGTAGTAGAGGGTTGAGTGGGGACGGCTACTCAGGCTTGAGTCTCAGGCGTCACTTCCAATCTTAGCGGGGAGTTTGGGACTCATCACAGCCGTCACGTAACAAAAAAGGTATAAGCGGAGCTATTACTTCATAGTCTTGCGTCACAAGGGGTAAACTGTAAACAAGGTAGTTGTTGCACTTTTTAAGGAGCAGTGTGCCACTCAGATACAGGTATGCCAGCAGGTTCCCCCCAAAAGTATCAGTTTATGGGTAATGCAAGACAGTCTGTATCATACACAAGGCTTCAGGATCAGAATGTCAGCTTAAGGCTCCAACTGGAGCTGTACTTGCGTTTGGCAGTCCAGGTAGGGGTCCGAGGTGCAGGTCCAACAGGCTAATCCGGAGGAGATCCAATCCAGACAGTCCAGGGGGTCTCTGGAGGCTTTGTTGGGGTGAGAGGAGGCAGCAGGCGTTCTGACTCCAATTGTGGAACGCCATGCTGCCTCAGCTGGGGCTTTAAATAGCCCGAGGAGGGGGGCGGAGCCGTCCGACCGGAACGAACGACTTCCGCGTTCCATTGTGGAACGCAGGCCGCTCACCTCACAATCAGGAAGTCGAGTGGCTTCCGCGTTCCACCGTGGAACGCAGAGTGGCCGTCCCGGCGGAGGGAGAGACCGGAGCGGTCTGAACCTGACAGGACTCATCTTTTGAACCCTCCGGTCTTCCTTTATGGCATTTGTCGAAGTGTTGAGCGATGGGACTGTCAATTTTTCCTGTTTTTTTTATGGAAATTGTTTATATCCCTTAAGTGTTCCCCAATCTCACACGTAATTGACTTTTTGTCTTGCCAATGTAATATTTACCACATGGGCATTCCAGTTGGTAGATTACCCTACTTGTTGTACAATTAATAAATTGTTTTATGTTGTAACTCTTCTTCCCATCACTTGTATGGAATGATTTACTTCTTTCGGCACCTCCCACATGGATACATACCCACAGCTTTAATTCTTTCCTCACCCAGCGACATCTCCCTAGTGCTAGATTTATACTCTGAGGAGACTAGTTGGTCCCGTAAATTGCGGGCTCTGCGGGCTACTAGCTGGGGGTATGGGCCCATTATTTCTCTCAGGGTCGTATTTAGATGTAGTATGTGCCAGTGTTTTCTTAATTCCTCCCATTGTGAGCCATATTGGGTTATCATACGGACAGGGCCCTCAAAGTTCCTCCTTTCTTTTATTATTACTTCCTGTTCTTGATCTCTTGTTAACCTTGGTTTTACTGTTCCTCGGGGTTCTGTGGGAATATCCCCTGGCTCTGAATCTGTTATACATTTCACTGGATTCTTTCTTAAAATCAGATGCCAAGGAGCAATTCCGTTTAACCCGTAGGAACTGACCAGTGGGTATCCCTTGTATCAAAGTTCTTGGGTGATGACTAGTGGAATGCAGGATGGTGTTTGCTGCTGTTTCCTTTCTGAAGGTACTTGTTATTAACTCCTCATTTTCTATCCTTATTAACAAGTCCAAGAATGGGATCTCATGCTGATTTACTGTGTAATATATGTATATTTTTGTTGTTCACGTTTAGCTCTCGCATGACGTTCTCGAGGCTCTCTTGTTAGCCCTCCCATATCATAATGACGTTATCAATGTACCTGAGCCAGAGCCTTGTATGGCTCAGGTAAAGATGATTGACATACACTACCTCAGTCTCCCATAGACCCAGGTGGAGGCAGGCATACGCTGGTGTCCAGGGAGCTCCCATAGAGGTTCCCTTAATTTGTCTGTAATATTGACCATTAAACTGGAAAAAGTTATTATTGAGAGCAAATTCCAAAAGCTCCTCTAGGAATTTATTTTGGGACGCTGCTTGTGGGAAGTGTTGCTCAAGATAATGATGTACTGCCTTTAATCCACAATGGTGGGGGATGGAGGTATAGAGGTATATAAGGATTTGAACCACCTTTGTGACCAATAATTTTTTATCAACTGGAAGCCAGGATTAGGTGATTGCTCAAAGGACTTTCTGGAAATTGGATACAGGCAGCCCACGAATCAGTCCATGATATCCTTTTCTTTACAAAGCCTCCACGATAGATTGGCTGACAGCCTGTGGATGCGTTACGCAATGATATATGAATTCATGTGAACTGACTTCCAAATATCTGATGGGCAGCAATAAATTCCATCTATACGAGAGTTAATCCACAGATGTATTGAATATACCCCAGATGGTGGATCGAGGCATAACCCCTCAGGAGTGAATGTTTTCACATGAATGATATGACAACGTTGTCAATTTTAAAATGGTGTTGGGATATGGTGCAATATCCACTCATGCATAATTTATATATGTTTCAATAAATGTATTTCTATTTTTCCCTACATACGGTCTGAAGTAACTTCTTTGGTCAGCACACAGGGCAGTGCTTGCGACCGCCTCTCGTCTTTTTTCATGGACTAGGATGACCAGTACAGACCTATATTGGATTTAAAATCGGTATGTCCTGAAAGTGACATTTTTGAATGCATGAGCTGATAGAGTGCCTCCGGGGAATCCCTCTGCTTGTCATCCTAGTCCATACTGGTCATCATCTTAGTCCATACTGGTCCTCTTAGTCCGTACTGGTCATTAGAATTGGGTATTTGGAAATCCGGATGCATTTTTTTGAATACTTGTTGTCTCCCTTCCTTTTTAGACCCTTTTTTAGTATTTAAAAACTCTTTTTCCTTTTCTGTCAGTTTTTTTAAACTGTTCCCAATGTTCAAATTTAAAGAAATTCTTTTGAATGTCAATTTGAAACAAAACGAAATTCACGTCTCTTGTCTCTAACCATTGACATTCTTTTCCCGTCATAGTTTTTAGAAGGACCCTAATGGCTCATTGGGCTTCTTTCCCTGAGATACCTTTCATGATTCTTTGAATCTTCAATAGCAAAGAGAATTTCTATATTTAGGACGGCAGACATCCATTTCAAGTTGGGCTGACAATCGGGTATTGCCTGAGATTCAGATATTTCAACACGCCCCTCCCCCCCAATTGGAATGGGCTGAAAACTGAATGTCATCACTAGCGGTGTCACCACTTCACACATATGTTGGAAGACAATTGATGTATCTTTCAGTCATTGGATTGGTAATTTGCCTGCCATAAACTGTCCAATGACTGACTAGCTTTACATCTGGCCATATAAGAATCCTAAACCCAGATAAGTATAGATTGTCATGAAGAGTAAGCTGTAATATCCTGTGTGATATTACACTAAAGAAAGTCATTGTCTAAATCTTCCTTCATATCTTCTATCAATGAGTAGAAGACATCCTCCATTGATGTACAGAGATGGAAAGTCTTTAAAATGTAAGACATCAGAGTTTCACTGTAATAAAATCTTAATCTCAAAGAAGCCATAAAAGTCATTACCTCAGCTTGTTCTCCACATAATTGGAGCGTCAAACACATCATCAGAGCAAGTCAAAGCAGCACAATAAAAACCAAGAAATAATCCAGGGAAATACAAACTTTCATCTGACTTCACAAAGTAAAATGTGTTTGAAGAGAAACTTCTAGAAAGCAATAACTCCCTAAAATGAGCTTGTTCCTAACAATGACTAAGATTGCCAATTAGCTGCTTCCAAAGGCTCCATCTAGTTCATGGAGGGAATGGGCAACGTTCGGCACACCTAGCACCTCCCAGTCCAACATCTTATAAATCCAAGCATCTCACCATTGTTATTCTCTGACAAAAGGATTGCAGACACTGCGAAGGTCCAGGTTGCAGGTATAACAAGTAAATCTCTTTTCTGATAATGAAAAATGATTTGACACTTATAGTTCTTCCGATTTTCATTTGTATCTTTGGGAGGGTAATAGACACAGATTTAGACTTTATAACATTACAGAAGGACCTGGATAGAATCGGGGGAGGGGCAACTGTATGGCAGATGAAGTTCAATGTCGATAAATGTACATTAATGCACCTTGGAGTTAAAAATAGGCAAATGGACTATACACTTATGTGGGTGCCACTAGGGAAGTCGGAAACGGAGAAGGATTTGGGGGTGATTATAGACCGCAGATTGAAGAACAGCGCGCAGTGCCAGGCTGCTGTAAACAAAGCTAGTAGGGTCCTGTCATGCATTAAGAAGGGAATGTATTGCAGAGACAAGTCTATAATTTTGCAACTTTACAGATCATTGGTTCGGCCTCACCTGGAGTATGCGGTCCAGTTTTGGTCACTGATACTCAGAAAAGATGTCCTTGAGCTGGAAAAAGTCTAGCGGAGGGCAACCAAACTAATTAAGGGGTTCGAGGACCTGAACTATGAGACAAGGTTGTTAAAATTAAATATGTTCTCGTTGGAGGTTAGAAGATTAAGGGGGGACATGATTTTCCTGTATAAACTATTTAAGGGCGACAACAACAATCTTAACAAACTGTTTACGGTCAGCTCCGTAACAAAGACCAGAGGGTACAACCAAAAACTGGTGGAAAAAAATGTCAACACACGGGGCGTAGGGGGTTCTTCACAGTCAGAGCGGTTAAATTATGGAACTCGCTGCCGCAGGAAGTGATTTCAGCTAAGAGTGTGGAATCATTCAAGAAACTCCTGGCCAAGTTCCTCGGAGACCATAACATACAGGGGTACAGGTAACATACAGGGGTACAGGTAACATACAGGGGTACATGTAACATACAGAGGTACAGGTAACATACAGGGGTACAGGTACTATACAGGGGTACTGGTAAGATACAGGGGTACAGGTAAGATACAGGGGTACAACATACAGGGGTACAGGTAACATACAGGGGTACATGTAACATACAGAGGTACAGGTAACATACAGGGGTACAGGTACTATACAGGGGTACGGGTAATATACAGGGGTACAGGTAATATACAGGGGTTCAGATAATATACAGGGGTACATGTAACATACAGGGGTACAGGTAACATACAGGGGTACAGGTAACATACAGGGGTACAGATAATATACAGGGGTACATGTAACATACAGGGGTACAGGTAACATACAGGCATACAGGTAACATACAGGGGTACAGGTAACATACATAAATGCATACACACAATAGGTTGGACTTGATGGACTGATGTCTTTATTCAACCTACTTTAGGTTCTAGGGGATGTTGGAGAGCAAAGCGCCTGATGGTTTCATAAATCTTTTGTACCTTCCAGACCTAATATATAGTCAAAGGCCATAAACTGAGCAAAGCCTCCCGAAGAGACAAGGAGCAGGGAACTGGTGACAAAATATATCAGCTGCTTCCGCCTCTGTAGAAGTCTTCAACCTACAAACCATTCAGCCTTATTCCAGAGGGCTAGTGATGGGGAGGAGGCACCTATCTTCCTGCTAGAAGTTTACGTTTTATTTCATTACTAGAATGTATGTTGGTGGGAAGCAGAAGATGTGGGATGAATGGTGGCAAGAATTCATGTTGGTGAAATCTTACTCCTTAATATATTTATATATATTCCAGTAAGATACTCAAACACCTGATTCTATCTGCAAGTGAAATATTAGCCTTGTGTGGAGTAATCCATTGTTGTCCTCAGTGATCCTCTCAATGTCTATTCATTTTAGCAACTGTCCTATTTTGAAGTGTTTCATTCCACACCACCACCCTGCCATGTCCCACCACACTGCAGTTTCTTTCATGCCAGATTCTCCATTCAAATCCTTTCAGCATTGAGCCACTGATGACATAGGATGTATTTGTGGTAAATTAATTTGTTCTATGTCTATGTTTACTGTGATATTATTTGTTACTCCAATGATTTAGGGTAACCCTTATGGGTCTTGTTGCCTGCCCCTGAAGGAACTGAGTCATAAGTGAAAATGGTGACCAGTTAGAAATGACATTTTGTCTCTCTCAGAGATGTGTGGTACTGGTCAGTCCTCCAATATTTTTTGAAGTGGACATTTTCTGCACCCATGGCAGCTCACATACTGGTTATATATAATCACTGTGTATACAAAGTATAAGATAAAGTCCTAACAATGACCACTGCATATACATTGAGTGCCATTCAACAACTCATAGATATCATTGTAATAAAACACTATACAGCAGCAATACTAAGAATATCTAATATTAGTAAAGTGTCAGAGACGTGGACTAGTAAGATATATTACCAGCCATTTTATAGATAGCTGAATACGAAGTAAGGTGCCAGGTATCCATAATAATATATAGGGTTAGGGTTATGTAATGTACTATGTAATGAAGTAGTCAAACAAGAAGGAAGGGGCACATTTGGGAGAAGAGGAATACAAAGTATAGCGCAATCACAAGAACTAACAAGTAACAATAGAAGCCAATCACCACGTCTTTCATCTTTCCTTTGTGTATTTGAAGCTTTCATCATTTATAATTATGTATATTATAAAGGAACTCAAATATATCATCTTGCCTTTTGGAACATTATTTAGCATCAGCCATCTAGCGATCAGTTCTTAAGGTCTGTCCAATGTTGCTGCTTTCTGGGGATCTGAATGACATGGAAAGCTTTTGTTGGCAGTTGACTAATATCTATTGTTATTACAGTTGTTAGACAATCCTAAGAAGGTTTCTATATATCTATTCATTGTGGTTTAATATATTCATGTTTTTACTATTATGTAGTCAGATATAAGTGGCTGCTCTTTCCGTGCTCAAGTTCAGTGACACTGCCGCCCCCCCTTCCTCTATATATTTAATGGATTGTACAAGCTATTTGTCTTCTATTGGTGCTACTAAGTATTTAATCTCCATTATTATCTAATATTCAATATATCTGTAGTTTGTTTTCCCCTCTCTGATAATGTCCGTCTTTCCATCCATAGGGAGTCATGCTGAACCTCATCCTCCTCCTGATTTTCTGCCTCTCTGCTGTGGACAGCCAGTTCCCACGAGTCTGCACTACAGAAGCCGCCTTTCTCACCAAGAGTTGTTGTCCACTTTGGAAGGACAAAAGTCCTTGTGGTTCTTTGTCAGGCCGAGGAAGATGCAGAAACTGGTTGACTTTTACGGGGAAAGAAGTTCTGCAAAACGATGATCGTCTAGACTGGCCAAGACACTATTATGAAAATACTTGTGAGTGCCATGGAAACTTCAGCGGCTTTGACTGCGGCGACTGTAAATTTGGACTTCATGGAGAGAAATGTGAGCGGAAGAAAGAGATTGTGCGGCGGGAGCTGCGGGAACTGACCTTTTTAGAGCAGAAAAGATTATTCAGTTACTTGGCTCTGGCAAAGACCACAAAAAGCCGCGACTTTGTTATCCTGAGTACTGGAGACCGATTCCACCGCCAGACCTATCGCTTTGTAGATGCCTCTTTATACGATGTCTTTGTGTGGATGCATTATTACTCTATGAAAGCCATCCTGAGAAACAGTACATTTGACCCAAATAAAAACTTTGCCCATCAAGGCCCAGTATTCCCCGGATGGCATCGTCTAAACCTCCTCTTCCTGGAGAGACAAATTCAGCTGATGACGGGAGATGAGGACTTTGCTATTCCATACTATGACTGGCGAGGAGAGAAGAACTGCTCCATCTGCACTGATGATCTATTGGGCACCAATGATGCTCAGGGTGTCCTCAACCCATATTCCCATTTCTCTTTCTGGAAGGTGAGTTCCGCTGTATTGGTGGCCAAAGCCTAAGTTCAGCCAAATATAAAGGAAACACACTTTAGCCCAAGTTATGTTTGAATGTAAAATCTTTCTTTATACATTGAAATTTTTTCCTTAAATCTGAGAATTCTGAGAAATCTTGTCTTCAAATGGAATGTGGTTGAAGTCACAGCAATTTTGGTAACTGATATGGGGAGATTGTTTTTGCGATTCGGGATAAGAAATGCCTTTAGTTTATTACATGTCTGAAACTTTCTTTCTAGGCCGTCTGCAGTGGGTTTAATTTCCCTGATGAATATTGTCCATTGGCTGATCTGGAACAGAAAATGGAAAGACTTCATAGGAAGCCAGGAGCTACTCCATACGCTCCCAATCTGCCGTCCTTCCAAGATGTGGAGAACATCCTGAAACTGAGCAACTTTGACACCCCGCCGTTCAATGAAACCTCTTTACTCAGCTTCAGAAATGCGCTGGAAGGTGAGTTTAGAGGCTATGACATGTCCGTCTCCTTGCATGACGTCTGATGAATCTTGTCAGTAAATGTTTTTTTTTTTTTATAAATTCTTTATTTAAAGAGCAATTTTTCCTTGTATTTGCCTTGTACACATACAGTTCCACAAATGAATCCAGTTATGAACCACATACATGTTATCAGCAGTACAGAGCAGATTTAAGTGCGTACTAAGGTACATAACCGTACATAACCATCTAACCAATACAGATGACGTACCAAAAAAGGGGGTCAGTTGTAACGGTGATCGCTCATGCGGGGGATTTGATCAATTCGGAAATGTGTTTCCTGTAGGAGCGCTGCGTCAATACCCTGACGGTGGAGATCTCGGAGGATCATGGTTCGCTTTTCCGGGACATTGATGCACATCTCGGGGCGCGGTCCACTGTACCTTTGAAGACCCTCCCGGAGAACCCCTCGGCCGTCCTCTGACACCACCAACCTAAATATAAACATAGTCATTACGATCATGGCAAGTAACTGAAATAAACAACGGTGACACAGAACAATCGTATGTCGACCTGTCCGACTCCAGGCGTTCTAGCCGGCGGGACAGTTGGGCCTGGTCATCTGTCAGAACGGAGACTCTTGTCTCCAGGTGAGAGACCGTCTTGTGGATGCCTGCTATATCTCTCTTCAGCGTGGCCTCCATTTTGGTGACCAGGGCGGCCATATCCTGCCGCGTAGGGAGGGATAGGAGGATGGAGGAGATCTCGCTGGTGGATAAGGAGGGTGACGCGTCTGGTGTCTGTTGCGGGGTCGGGGTGAGGCGGATAACCGGTTCCTCGATGGTACTGTGATCGGGTGGCGATTTGGGTGCACGCTGCATAGCGGGGACTCCCGGATCCGGAGATGGCGGTGAGGCCGGGGCACCACGAGGGGAGCATGGAGTTGTAGGCCTCTGAGTCTTACCCTCTGTCTCGGTAGCCATGGCCCTCCTCGGCGTGTTGCGGGTCGATGGCGCCTGGCTTGAGAGGTATCGCTGCAGCGATGTCAGTGAGCGCCTGCTGTTGTTAGACTTGGATTTCCTTTTCTGAGACATCAAGAACTGGGTTGTAAGATGCCGTGTTCATCTGAATAGTCCCCGGGGGTAGCAGAGCTCCAGCAATGTGCTTCCTCACGCCGCCATAGCCAAGCCACGCCCCCCGTCAGTAAATGTTGAATGTGTGATGACATGGTGATCAGTTTATAAGTGAAATGTGTATTGGCGTTGAGTTATGTTTGAGTGCGTTATGCTGTGTGACCTGGTTATGGAAAGACTATCAGCACCATCCCTCGTTATCTCCCATTGTTCTCTGAGGGAGCTCAGAACAATGACATTCTGGCCAGGCCATGCTATGGCTGTCTGGAGCTATTTAGCAGGTGGACACCTGTGGTGTTGTGAAGACAGGATTTCTGGGGAGGGGAAGGTGGATGTGATGGGATTATATTCTGATCTGATCACTTTCTGTATAAATGTTTGTGCAGTTTCTCAATAAAGCAGAGTTTGTTTCACCTACACTCGAGCCTTGGCTAGTGACTGGGGAAACTGGGAGCTACAGATCAGCGGGTTCCAATATCTCCTCAGCAAGGAAGAAGACAGCGGCGGACATACTCATCCTGAGTACGGGGGTCCGTCACATTGGTGGCAAGCGGTGGGATGCTCTTCCTTGCCTAAGGAGAC
>NW_017309980.1:20144-36210 GCF_000935625.1 Nanorana parkeri
GCAGTCCCAGGGTAGCCGGGCAGGTTTAGCTTGAGGTATAGTGACATTTCAGCGGCCCATGCTACCACTAGGGTAGCGCAGGAAAGAGGCAAAACAGCAGCAAGCACAGTTTATGCCAGGAGTGGCGGGGTTCACCGATGAGGGACTAGGGGAGTGGGTACCTCACCAGTATCTCAGGAGCAGAGTGATGATCCATGGCTGGTTAGACTTCGTGTCTCCGTGGTGTCAGTTCTCGAATTCTCTCTCACCGGCTGGTAGGGTAGGTTTCGGCGGGGGTTCCAGTGTTGTAGCCAGCGCTCCTGGCGCGGAGAGGCGAGTCGCCTCCATTCTCCAGGTAAGTCAGGGTTCGCTATTCGTGGGTGCAGGGCGGGATGCCCTGGGCCTGTTCCAGGATGAGCTGCGGCGCCTTCTGCGTTGGAGTAGTGGACGGAACTCGGCGTCCAGGTCCGGGCCTAGCCAATCTGGGATCCTTACCGGCGCCACTTCCAGGAAGGAAAATAGATCATCAAGCTGGGCCAGGTGACGCAGGATGAAGGACCGGCCATTCCGGGGCACGTTCAGGCTGAAGGGATAACCCCACGTGTATAGGCCACCAGCGCGTCTGATTTCGGCTAGCAGGGGTTGTAGGAGCCGCCTCATGTGGAGAGTGCGGCGAGACAAGTCCGGAAGGATAGCTATGTCAACCCCATCAAAGGGGACATGACCCTTCTGCCACGCTTTACGCATCACGGATTCCTTAACCGCGAAAAAGTGGATTCGGCAGAGCACGTCTCTGGGCCGGGAATCTCCATCTTGTCTGGGACCCCCCACACGGTGGACCCGGTCTATCTCCAGGGGGGAATCCGGGGCCTTGTCCAATACAATGTTAAGGATGGCCGACACTGTGGGGCGGAGGTCTGCTGCTCCCGTAGCCTCCGGGAGCCCCCGGATTTTCACGTTGTTCCTCCTGGACCTGTTTTCGAGGTCATCCTGGGCTAAGAACAGGGTGGATATGTGGCGATCGTATGTCGACCTGTCCGACTCAAGGCGTTCTAGCCGGCGGGACAGTTGGGCCTGGTCATCTGTCAGAACGGAGACTCTTGTCTCCAGGTGAGAGACCGTCTTGTGGATGCCTGCTATATCTCTCTTCAGCGTGGCCTCCATTTTGGTGACCAGGGCGGCCATATCCTGCCGCGTAGGGAGGGATAGGAGGATGGAGGAGATCTCGCTGGTGGATAAGGAGGGTGACGCGTCTGGTGTCTGTTGCGGGGTCGGGGTGAGGCGGATAACCGGTTCCTCGATGGTACTGTGATCGGGTGGCGATTTGGGTGCACGCTGCTTAGCGGGGACTCCCGGATCCGGAGATGGCGGTGAGGCCGGGGCACCACGAGGGGAGCATGGAGTTGTAGGCCTCTGAGTCTTACCCTCTGTCTCGGTAGCCATGGCCCTCCTCGGCGTGTTGCGGGTCGATGGCGCCTGGCTTGAGAGGTATCGCTGCAGCGATGTCAGTGAGCGCCTGCTGTTGTTAGACTTGGATTTCCTTTTCTGAGACATCAAGAACTGGGTTGTAAGATGCCGTGTTCATCTGAATAGTCCCCGGGGGTAGCAGAGCTCCAGCAATGTGCTTCCTCACGCCGCCATAGCCAAGCCACGCCCCCCGTCAGTAAATGTTGAATGTGTGATGACATGGTGATCAGTTTATAAGTGAAATGTGTATTGGCGTTGAGTTATGTTTGAGTGCGTTATGCTGTGTGACCTGGTTATGGAAAGACTATCAGCACCATCCCTCGTTATCTCCCATTGTTCTCTGAGGGAGCTCAGAACAATGACATTCTGGCCAGGCCATGCTATGGCTGTCTGGAGCTATTTAGCAGGTGGACACCTGTGGTGTTGTGAAGACAGGATTTCTGGGAGGAAATACCCATTTGGGGAATAGAAGCTGCTGTGTGGACATCACAGGAGGAAGGTGCTGTGATATATCTTTGTACCATAATTACATATTTGTCCCCCTAATATAAATCCAATCACACCATCCAGAGATGTAGATCCAATCATGATTAAGCATTATTTGGTCAATGCCGTCGTCTGGGATCACAAACAGAACGCAGACGGGGGGAGTGTCCTTTAGTGTGGTATCAGTGTTGATCTTTAACCCTTTCACTGCCAGGTCCATTTTTACATTTTTTTGCATATATCAAAATGCACATTTTAGGCCTGAAGATTACTTAACCTCCTTCCCACTTATATATTCCCTAATGGCAGCAGTTGCAATATTTTGTCACTCGATATTAGCGCCACTATTTATTAAAGCCAAATTTTCAGTAAAAAATGCTTTCAAATTAATTTTAGTGGACATAACCACAATACTCACTTCTATGGTAAAATATAAAAGATGAAGTGTTGCCAAGTGTGGAGACTGATAATTGCGTGCACCCATGAAAATGCAAAGAATTTTTGGTGCCCAAAATTATCAATGTCCAACACTTTAATAGCTTTTTCAGGTCATCAAGCTAACTGTGAATTATGGCCGAGAATTACTCCTCTCACTCCAAGGTGCAGGGCGATACCTAACATGTGTGGCACCATTTTACATGCAGGTGTATGCGTTTACATTTCTGTGCAGGTGGGGGCTTTAAACAACTTTTTTAATTGATTTTAAGTTACATTTTTGTAAACTTTTTTTACTTAACGTTGTTGCTTTCAAAGGGTTAGGGGGTTGACAAGCCTGTGGGTGTGCTAGGTGGGGGTTGGAATATTTTAAGGACCAGGTGAGACAAAGTTTTTTGTTAGATTTTCTGACTTTTTTCTTAAAAAAATAGGTAATATTACAACGTGGCAACTATTCCACAAGAACATCTGGTACAATAAGGCACTTTGTCAGTCGAGGAACAAGGCAGCTAGAATAGGCAGAGGTACAGGTGGTTGAAGACTCGAGGAGTGCTTTAGGCAGGTCTTCTTCACTGACAAGAAGCAGCCCACAGACGATGCTGTTCTGGTGGATACCAGTTGAAGGCTGGAACAGAACCTTTTCCCGATTAGACAAGGATGTCCCTATGCTGTCCCTCCTTCAATTCCAGAACTTTTCCCCTGGCTTTGCCTATCTGTCTTCCCCAGTGTGTTCACTGTGCCCACCTTTTACTCCCCCACTGCAGAGTTCACCACATGAATGGCCACATATAACCCCTCTGGATTCAATATGGCAGCCCAAATTTCAGAATAATTCTGTGTCCAGACACAGGCTGCTCCAGGATGGCTGCCAGAAGCTCTGGTGGGTTTTCCTAGTGTCACAGGTAAGCCGTGATCAGGAGATGACAGATACCCAAGAAGTGACTGAGCAATCTAAGAGTTCTTACCACTCCCTAGGTGTAATGTCAACTGCTGTCAAGATGCCATGTTACATTCCAAGAAAAAGTGCGTGGGGACTGGTCCTGTCTCTGCCCCCTCCTATAATAAAGACCAGTCACTGCTGCTCTCTCCTTGTGCAGGGTGACTGGTCTTATCTCCGCCCCTCCTGTAGTTTTCTGCTGGGCCCCTCCCACAACTCTGCTCTCTGCACAGGCTCTGTACTCTGTGATGATAGGTAAGAAAAAAAGCCTAAGGCCTCGTTCACACCTGAACGTTTTGTAGCGCGTTCTACGCTCGACGAACGCTCTACAAAACGCTCAAACATCTAAATCCCATTATATTCAATGGGTCTGGTTCCCACCTCGGCGTATTTCAGCCCAACCATAACGCGCTACAAAACGGCCCACGCCTGAAAAGGTCCAGGAGCTACTTTGGGCCGTTTTTGTTGCGCGTTTCCATTGGGATACAGCCAAGTAGCCCTCGAAAACGCACGTTTGTCACGCGATTTTCTTACCGCGAATCGCGGTAAAAAAACCCGCGCGACAGACGGGCATATACATTACGCCTAGGTGTGAACCAGGACTTAAGAAGAAAACTAATGCAGCTACCACATCTAGGGACTGTTAAGCTGTAATATATAACATTGTTGTTTTTGGCTTTAGATACACGTTTAGAGTCCTCACCATGAGGACAGAAGTGATAGAGTGATAGAAGTAGAGAGACATAACATGGAGCATGTATAGGGTTCCATATATATGTCAATACTGAGGTACATGGACAGGAGGAAGAGTCTTCAGGAGTCAGAGTATTGCACGTGCCATCCACTGATTGCAGATACAAAGCTTTAGGGTCATATATATATATACAATGCTATTATCAATGTCTGTGTCCTTATTGTTGGACTTTAATTGATTCCATTAGCTCCCACATGGATGTGTTTGGCATTTCTGATTCTGTTTTGGTTTTCTTGTGGTCTGGGCTGCATTGTCTTCTGTACCTTGGCTGTCTTTTATTTCTGCAAGGCTCAGTAAGTTCACTATATGCGGAGTCCTCCGTTCCCTTCAGAGGCAGTATGTCTACTAACACAAGGAGCAGACCAAGGGCTTTCCAAAGAGCTTCAACTATGGATCACTTGGCTAAACAGGTCCATGGGAAATCTTAATCTGTTACCCCGACCTGGCCCCCAGAACTGCCTCTCCTATAGATAAAGTGCTTCTGGTTTCCAACTCTACAGCTTCATTCTAGTCTGCGGGTCCTGGCTGGGGGAGGGGGGTTCATATTTGAGCAGATAGCACACTTACACTTCTTCTCAAGTCACTTGATTGGTCATGTGATATCCATAGCTGGCACATATATGGAGTAACACATACCAGCACAGTGATTATTCTTTGTGTGATCTTCTTCATGTTTTTGACTTGTTTTGTCTTATTCTAAATTTCTGCTACTTCATTCATTTTGATTCAACCTGGAGCTTTAATTGTGTCCGATCTGCTTGGTGGTGACGTCTCAGCTCCTTAGGGATAGACCAACGCCTTGAGTTAACTGAAGTCTCTGTAATTCATTGCACATTGGGTTGTATATTGTCCCATCCAACTTTCTGTACTTCATTACATGTAATAATAATATGAGGGCAGCTTACAAACATGAGGACTGTCCATATACCTGCTATGCTGTCACCCGGATTATTTCGAGAGCGGTGTCCACCTTCCCAGATTCTTCTAATAAGATTTTTTTTCTGCTGATGATGAGGTAATGATGTTTCTCTTTCAGGGTTTTTGTCACCAGATGGGGTGACATTGCGAAGAAGCATGCACAACCTGGTCCACATCTACCTAGGAGGAACCATGTCTCAGATCCCCATCTCTAGCAATGACCCCATCTTCATTTTTCATCACAGCTTTGTCGATAAGTAAGAATCTCCTCTCTTATCCAGGCAGATGTTTCTGTCGGGTATTAGAACGGGTTTCGTTGGGGATTCGTCTTCCAATAGAATGAGTGTTCGTCAGGTCCTTCCAGGTCAGGTCCATCCGGGAAGTCTTATAAACAGGAAGTGTGTTATATAATGGCCTCAGGAAGCATCTCAATGAAGTCAAGATGTCCAAGTGTGTTAAGACCAAATGTCCCAAGTGTGTGCCCGTACGTCATCCAGTGTGTCCAGCACCAATCCTTCCCTGGATGTCTTTTCAGCTCGCTAAAATACTTCTCCAAAATGCCGAAAGGGCAATTTTTCGGACAAAATAGCCTTGCATCCCTGGTTTCTCTCCTCCCCGCTCGGCGCTGCTCTGTGTACTAGTGGGGAGGAGAGAATCCGTCACAGGAAGCCGAGCTCTGCGGGGAGGAACGCGCTGTAAGTGGCCGAGGTCTCTCTTCCCGCTCAGTCTCCTGTGACAGATCAGGAGAGCGGCGGTGTGGGGGCGGAGACATATGTCCGCTGTCACAGGAGGCCAGGCCGGTGGTGAGGGGGAGGAGTCAGCTGTCATAGGAGAGCCAGCTCTCCTTCCCGCACCGCTAGCTCATCCTCCTGTGACAGATCAGGAGAGCAGCAGTGTGGGGGTGGAGACAGCTGTCACAGGAGGTCAGGTTGGCAGTGTGGGGGAGGAGTCAGCTGTCACAGGAGGCCGGGCCGGCAGTGCGGGGGAGGAGCAGCTGTCACAGGAGACTGAGCTCTCTTTCCCGCACCGCTCGCTCAGTCTTCTGTGACAGCGAGTCAGGAGGGAGAGCGGGTGATCAGTGATCGATGAGTGTTGTAAATAATTGAGGACAGAGTATGTTTACTGTGTCCCCAATTATGAATGCATGGGAAGGGATCTACATCATATGTGTACCTAGTAATCATACTATCTCCACAAGTTATGAATGATCAGGAACACTCAGTATAGAGTAACAGTACAAAATAAAAATATTTAATAAAAATAAATAATTAAAAGTTAAATATAAAAAATTAAAAAGTTTATAAAAAAATAAATACAAATAAAATATTTAAAGGAGAATTACGGGGTCAGGACTTTTCCCCATAGTTCTCCTTAGGGTAACACAAACTAGCGTCCTCCCGTCACCCTAAGCTCAGTATATAGGGAGCTACAGCTCGCGGTATACTGAGACGCCACAGCCGGAACGGATCCCGACATCGAGATCCGCCCAGCTGCGTGACTGACAGCTGGCTCCTCCTATCTAGAAAAAATCATTGTCCCATCGCGCCCCGAACCATGAGGTGAGTGAAAACCCCCCCCCCCCCTCATAGTTCTCCTTTAAGAACATTTGAAAAGTTTAGAAAAAATTGCAGTTTCAGTTTCGGCCTGACATTTATTTTATTTTCAGTTTTGAATTTTTAACCCTAACCCTAGTATTAATATTTCATGTTATCCCAGTATAGTGAATAAAAACCCGGATTATTTTATTGGGGAAAATTCCTTCATAACCCCCGATAGTTTGAATCTGTTGAACCATCAGAGCGATTAGGACATCTCGTCCCAGAATATCAGAACTTATTTATATCTGAAAGATATGTATCAATTCTCATCATTAATGAACGGTTTCTTATCACATTCCTAACAGGTAAATGACAATTAGACACGTGGATTTATTCTCAGAAAATGATATATTATATATAATGCAGATAATTCAACTTCTCAGGAGTATAGAAATGATTATTAATTTGTAGGGAGCAGTTCTGGCCAGGGGGACACCGGTGCTGGTTTGTCAATCCTGTGCTCCTTACACTTCCCATCTGCTGTGAGATCTTCTCATCCCAACTTAAAGTGACATGAAACCCTCAGATTGTGTAACATAAACCAATACTGTAATGTCGCCTTACTGTAATCCATGGTTGTTTCCCTTCTCTTTGCTGCTCTTCCTTTTAAATCCTCATGTCTTCTCATGCTTGGGGAGAACTTCCCTTTGCAGCTGACTGCCTCTTCCTGTAGTGCTGGCTCAGGTTGTGAACCTTCACACAGACACCATGTATCCATTCCAGAGACAAGGCAGTCTGCTGCAAAACAGACGTTCTCCCCAGCATGAGAAGAGATACGGATTTAAAAGGAAGAGCAGCAAAGAGAAGGGAAACAACCATGGATTACAGTAAGGCGACATTACAGTATTGGTTTATGTTACACAATCTCAGGGTTTATTTTTCACTTTAACTGATAAACTTAAAACAATGTCTTTTGTTTCGCTCGAGTTTCCTCGGATGGATTGTTATCAGTGAGATGTTGAGTCTCTAAGCGAGGAGACTTTTCGGGTGTGGCAATCAGTCATCTCTTATAGACCTAAGAATTCAATTGGTCTCATTTGAATCGCAATGGAGTGATAGTCTAATGTTTGATCATCTGATCTTGTTCTGTGAGAATGACCTGAACTGTATCAGCATTTGGCAGCCATTTTGTTCCTTCATTAGGCCTAGTCAGCTTGTATGATGGCACATTGGTATTGCAATATAAAAGCAGTTTGTTATTAAATGACTTCCAT
The DNA here is from genome assembly GCF_000935625.1 of Nanorana parkeri. Taxonomy (NCBI): domain Eukaryota; kingdom Metazoa; phylum Chordata; class Amphibia; order Anura; family Dicroglossidae; genus Nanorana; species Nanorana parkeri. The sequence goes on from NW_017309980.1 coordinate 27,933, forward strand.
TTGTAGAAAAGACCAAACATTTCCCACTCTGAGCGTCCTGTACAGACACATGTTGACATTCATACTTTGTTTCTTTTTTTTGCATTCTGCAGAATCTTTGAAACGTGGATAACCAGATATGACGCATCGCCGACTTTATATCCTGACAACAGTGAGGTTGGCCATGGTCCAGAGGACTGCGCCACACCGTATTTCCCATGTTATAAGAATAGAGATCTCATCCACAAGTCAATGACATTCGGGTATCAGTATTCCTCCTTCCCACTGAAATAGTGGAAGATCGGCCGTCTGATTCGTCGCAGAACAGACATGATGAAGAATGGCCAAGGAACGTTTTACATCTATTTATGAGAAGTAGTTTTACTCTGCGTTTGTGAAAAATGTCATTTCTCTCAGAATATCGAGTATTCCATTCAGGAACGCTGGAACTGAGGAACTGCAATGTTTGTGGAAAACTTTGCTACCCCATAATGCCCCCAGCCCCTGCAGCAGCCAATCAGGGGCTGAGGATGAGCAGAAACATGAAACCCTACATGGGGAGAATCATCTCACTCTACATGTTGTGAAGATAAATCGGATGATTTCGGGGGGCAAATTAGTGAGTTCTGCTGCTGCAGCAGAACTCAGCCAAAGCACCTTATAAACTATGGTAAGTGTTCACCACTATGTCGCTTTACCTCATATTACCACTTTGTGTGCATACAATTGTAGTTACACACTTATAATGGGGGGGTGCAGCCATTCTTTAGGGTTTGTCACAACATTGGTAATAAAAAATGAAAGTACACAACTCTTGGTGCCTATTTTCCTTACAACATTATTATTATTCAGGATGTGTAGAGTGCCACCAGTTTGAGCCGATGCTTTACAGTATAAAGGTCAAATACAATTCCATTCAACAGGATTAGGAGGGTCCTGGGTGTGAGAGCTTACAAGGGAGGTGTCATGGTAGTCCATCTCCCTAAGATGGAGGAAATCGGCTCCGTAATTATCTTCAGCACAACCAAGCTGTAGGCCAGGCATGGCCATCATCACCTCGAACCACCTTCACCTCCTCCACAGCACAAAGCAGCCGGTAACAGAGCTCTAACCCCACAGACAAGCCCTGTACATCACTGCTCATCATCACACTTCATTTACACTATAATAACTTTACAGGAGGGAGGGAAATGAGAACTGCTGACTTGCATACCGTTATTAACTGGCCACCCATCCATGTCATTGCTGTGTGGCTTATTCTTGTTTTTCCAACAATACATTTCTATTGAAAGAAAATGTTTTACAGTACAAAGGAGATGATTTGCAATAGGATACAAGAGCCAGCGTAAAGTGTACATTATAGGCAATGCAAATTGTGACATAACTATAACATGGGTCTCATATAAGAAATATTGCTATTGATTGTTAAAGGCATCATCATGTACAATTGTCAAGATGTCCTCATGAATCATCAGATCCAAAGAATATCAAAACATTCCTCATAATAATCAAACTAAAATATAGAGAAGTAGAGGAAGTCTTGTATATAAGAAAGATATACGTAGCTACAAGACATGTGCACTGGCCAAAAATGTGTTTTGTTTTGATTCGGATTTTGCGTTATTTCGGGATTCAGGTCCGAAATTGAATTCGTTTTGGGATTCGAGTTTTGGAAAAATTTGTTAGCGGCAGTCCGGTCGAAATTTCGTTTCATTCGTTCGTAGCAGCCAAGTGACAGGTTTTTTACAGTCAGCAGAAGAGGGGAAAAAAAGCTTGAGGTCCCCCCCCATTTTTGTTTTAATCTCTATGAAAGCCTCTATTTGTAGTCATTCCCAGCCATCAGAAATTTTTGGGCCCCTTCCACGGCTTTAGGCCGGGGAGCCCCCCCAACCGCCTCCACAATGAGCAAGTAGCACTGGTATTATTTTATATATACATAGCTATGACATATACCGCAGTGCTGTACAGACAACACTGAGCCGGTCACATCAGTCTCTGTACAGAGGAGCTGACACTCTAATGTCCCCCCCAGAGTAACATCAGTCTCTGTACAGAGGAACTTACACTCTAATGTCCCCTCCACAGTCACACACTATTATTATACATTTATATAGCTCTGACACATACCGCAGTGATGTACAGAAAACACTGAGCCTGTCACGTGAGTCTCTATAGAGAGGAGCTCACACTACAAATTTGACTGGCAACAGCTGTAGGGATACTACAAATCCCAGCAATACATTACTACAGTAATGCAGAACAGTATATGATTTTGACTTAGTGACCCATGGTACCCTAGGTTTATGGAGCCGCTGGATGCAGGGATTAGTGACCCGCTGGACTCGGTGATTAGTGTTGTCAGTTCTGGCCGGTCCAAGATCAGAAGAGCAGAGGCTCCGATGCTTGCTCCAGGGTTCAGTCCTAGGCCCGATCCTGTATATCTTCTTTGGAAATGTCATCGGGAATACAATATACAGTTCTATCTACTTTTTTGCTGATGTTACTGCACTGTGTAGGGCCGTGGTTTCTGAACACAACCTAAATGCTCTTCAGAATGACTTGGATGAAACTGAGGCCGGGGCCGCTGAATGGAAAATAAGATGTAATATTGAGGAAAGCAAGGTTATACACCCAGGTGGAGGAACATGTCATGCATGCTAACTACTGGCTGGGGTGGTGCTACACTGGGGAAGTCTGACATATAAAAATACCTGGGGGTCCACATAGATCATACATTTAGCACTAGCATGCAATGCCAATCTGCAGCCAGCAAAGCAAGCATGATAGTAAAAGAGGGATTGTGTCAAGTGAGGAAAATATCATTCCTCCTCCTTATAAAGAACTGTTTCTGCCTCAATTTGAGTATGCGGTTTGCTTTAGGTGAACAATGCTCAGGAAGGGCATCCTTGATCTGGACAGAGTTGGGATAAAAGTTACACAACTTAGAAAGGGATGGAGGGCCTGCCCTGAGCTATGAAGATCGCCTCCAAAAGTTTAACATCTTCTCCTTAGAAAGAGACGCCTACGAGGGGACTTGATTATACTGTGGAAGATTATCAACATCACTAACTTGTTTAGCACAAGAACTGTATTCATTCCAGACACAAGGCCACAACAAACGTTTGGAGGAGAGGTGATGTAATATAAGACTGCGCATGGCGTTTTCCTGTGTGAGAGTAGTAAAAATGTTGAATTACCTTCCACAGTCCGTGTTATCAGTGTATAACATTGAGAAAATCAAAAAGCTCTTAGATGAGCTTCTTAAGTCAACAAATATACAAGGGACTGTCTACGATCATGGCTGCATAGACACGCACACATACATAGGTTGAATTTGAACCCCTCTGTTATACACTTACTGGTCCTGAATGAATGAATGAATGGACGCTCCTCACAGGATTATAAACTGGGGCAATCGATGTGCCAGAAATATGTCCGTTCTCTGAGGCGGCAGACATTCTCAGATCTGTAATGCCGTCTTATTTCCAGCAGCTGTAACAAAGAAACAGAAATAAGGAATGAGACAACAGAACCTGACTTTTCCCTCTGACAGTTGCCTATTTCAGGCTTCCTGTGTGTGCCGGGCAACCTGCGGTTCTGTTCGGCCTCAGGCAGGAGATGAGAGAAAACATTTGGAGGACATTGATCACAACTGTCTGATTTGTGCCGGTGCTAATCTGTGCCCGGGCTCATCTGAGCATCGGCGTACAGTCTCTATTTGTCTGCACGATCACGCCAACATTTGCTGCCGCAACCAGACCCCAGATTCTGGCCAACATTGCCTTAATATAAGACCTCCACTGTCTCTCCATCAGACCGGGGGTTTCACATATGTGGGCTGACCCTGCCAAAACTTCCTCCCATGATGCTTTGTTCCCCTCTATGTGCTTTCCCCTCCCCCCCGGTATAAAGCTTGGTGTATACTGTTATGGAAATTCACTTGGTTCAACGCACAAATCCATGTCGCATTAAGCTGCGCCAAACGCAAAGAATTTCCCCCGAATGATTAATCCCCCAGCGTCTATTTACACCGAGACACTGAGAGACTAATGACAAAACATTACAATACACTAAAAACACATCCTAATAACATTTCCACAACAATACTCACCATCTCTATGATGTCCTTGGCTCTAGGATAAAGGTCTCTGGTGTAGAAGGGCTTTTGGTGTAAGAGAACATGTTGGAACATGTGTCCGTCCATGCCAGGGCGATAGTACGGAAGTCTGCCCATCGCCATCTCATACACCACAACCCCCGGGGAAAAATATTCCGACGCCAATCCATACGGGAGACCGAATAAGACCTGTAGAAACATAAATGAGGAAAGATGAGTAGGAGTGCGCCCCTTTAACTCTTTTATATCCAGTAACGATGAGCCTTGTATCCAGACAAACACTACAAAAGTCAGCAGACAGTTTCTTACCTCCGGGGTCATATACAATCGGGTACCGGCAGGTCCTGTGATCGTCCGAGGGTGAAACATATCCGGGACAGACAGGCCAAAATCAGAGATTCTGCAATGGCCTCTGCTGTCCAGGAGAACGTTTCCGGGCTTCAAATCTCTGCAAGGAGAAGGAAACAGTAAGCTTTGTGTGTCAAACAATTATTGAGGAGGACTCGGTCCCAGGAGAAAAGAGGAAAACAGAGGTCTATACCCCATTGTCATGGTATGGTCCCGATCCTTACCTGTGCAGGATTCCTCTGCTATGAAGGTGTTGTAGGCCGCAGAGGATTTCTGCTGTCAGGATTCTGATGGAAAATAAAAATAAGGGATACAAATTGAAAAAAAAACTAATCACGGAGCAATAAAAGCTAAAGATGATCAGTGTGTGAAGGTTCATTCATCCAGGTCACATGGTATAGCTGTAAAAAATAAGTCAAGGCAACTGCACTTTCTGTATTTTTCTTGAAGACGTTTCACTGATCATCCGACCAGCTTTCTCCATTCAGAATGACTTGTACCGAAAATTATCTGGGAATAAATATGGTGAATGTTGCTCCAATCCACATATTCTGTTAGTAACAACCAGGTGTTGATTGCATTTGCATAATTGGAGTCTAGGAGGTGTTATTAACCTGCCCACTGACATTAGAGACATAAAATGGGAATAGCCATTCTTACAAATGATGTGATAAAAAAGTGTCATTGTAGAACCTGTACAATCACTATCAGGTCCACAGATAGAGACCTGCAGGTGACTGCCAGCTGACTAGCCTACTGATAGCAATTGTGTATTATATTCTGTTTCTTTGCACTAACATTGTATTTAGTGTATTTTATCCTCAGAGTATTGGTTTGATAAAGAGTTATGTAAATTTTGTGCGACATAAAAAAAGTTGCAAATATCATTTTTTTATTCTACAGGGCCTCTGCTTTCAGAAAAAAATATTAATATTTTAGCAGTTTTAAACTGTTTTCTAGACAAAATTCAAATTGTATCATCTGTATGCAAAAATAAAGAAATTGTATACAAAAAAAGCAACTTGAAAGAAATACAATTGAAGTCATACCAGGATTCATCCACAAGGCGGCAGCAGAGAGGCAACAAAATTATATGTATAGAAATACTTTGGGTCTCATACCGGGATTCCGCCACAAGGCGGCAGCAGAGAGGCAACAAAATTATATGTATAGAAATACTTTGGGTCTCATACCGGGATTCCGCCACAAGGCGGCAGCAGAGAGGCAACAAAATTATATGTATAGAAATACTTTGGGTCTCATACCGGGATTCCGCCACAAGGCGGCAGCAGAGAGGCAACAAAATTATATGTATAGAAATACTTTGGGTCTCATACCGGGATTCCGCCACAAGGCGGCAGCAGAGAGGCAACAAAATTATATGTATAGAAATACTTTGGGTCTCATACCGGGATTCCGCCACAAGGCGGCAGCAGAGAGGCAACAAAATTATATGTATAGAAATACTTTGGGTCTCATACCGGGATTCCGCCACAAGGCGGCAGCAGAGAGGCAACAAAATTATATGTATAGAAATACTTTGGGTCTCATACCGGGATTCCGCCACAAGGCGGCAGCAGAGAGGCAACAAAATTATATGTATAGAAATACTTTGGGTCTCATACCGGGATTCCGCCACAAGGCGGCAGCAGAGAGGCAACAAAATTATATGTATAGAAATACTTTGGGTCTCATACCGGGATTCCGCCACAAGGCGGCAGCAGAGAGGCAACAAAATTATATGTATAGAAATACTTTGGGTCTCATACCGGGATTCCGCCACAAGGCGGCAGCAGAGAGGCAACAAAATTATATGTATAGAAATACTTTGGGTCTCATACCGGGATTCCGCCACAAGGCGGCAGCAGAGAGGCAACAAAATTATATGTATAGAAATACTTTGGGTCTCATACCGGGATTCCGCCACAAGGCGGCAGCAGAGAGGCAACAAAATTATATGTATAGAAATACTTTGGGTCTCATACCGGGATTCCGCCACAAGGCGGCAGCAGAGAGGCAACAAAATTATATGTATAGAAATACTTTGGGTCTCATACCGGGATTCCGCCACAAGGCGGCAGCAGAGAGGCAACAAAATTATATGTATAGAAATACTTTGGGTCTCATACCAGGATTCATCCACAAGGGGGCAGCAGAGAGGCAACAATATTATATGTATAAAAATACTTTGGGTCTCATACCGGGATTCCGCCACAAGGCGGCAGCAGAGAGGCAACAATATTATATGTATAGAAATACTTTGGGTCTCATACCGGGATTCCGCCACAAGGCAGCAGCAGAGAGGCAACAATATGTGTATAGAATACTTTTGGTGTCATACCAGGATTCATCCACAAGGTGGCAGCAGAGAGGCAATAATATGCTGTATAGAATACTTTGGGTCTCATACCAGGATTCATCCACAAGGCGGCAGCAGAGAGGCGTAAATATGTGTATAAAAATACTTTGGGTGTCATACATGGTTTCCGCCACAAGGCGGCAGCAGAGTAGCGTTAATAAAGTGTATACCAAAATAGCGGGAGTCCTACCATGATTCAGCCACAAGGTGGCAGCAGAGAAGCATTAATAATGTGAGTGTAATAATACAGCAGATGTCTTACCAGTATTCCTCCACAAAGCGGCAGCAGAGCAGAGCAAAAATGCAAGATATCATTGCGCATGGGCAAACCTCCATTTTGGGAAGGATAATTAAGCAATGGTCTTCAACAAGATGGCGGCCACAACGCACAGGTCACAGAGTACTGGTTCTTATGAATATCAAGTTATGCTTCCTTTGTATAGGTGACAGTTTGATTTTAAGATTAAAGTAATTGTTCTGCCAGTATTTCACCAAATGGTAACAGCATTGTATGTACGTGCCGCCATTGTGATAGGAAAATTATGTTGTGCTCTTCAACAAAATAGTGGCCACAGCTGATATTTAAGAACAAACCTTCTTTTCCGTGTATCTAGTTATGCTTATATCAGCTCAGATTCTATTTTTTAAAACAGGAAAGAGGTAGGCTTCAACAATATGGCGCCACTTAATTAACATATTTCCAGAGATTTCCACAAGAATACGTTGCGTAATTTACTTGCCGGTGTTTAGGGGTGTGGGGGTTTAGGGTTGGCCACCTTAGGGTTCAGTTGAGGATCATACAGGGTTAATGTTAGGATAAAGTTTAGGGTTCAGAGGTTAGGGTTCAGGGGTCAAGTGTTAGGGTTCAGTGGTTAGTGACCTAAGGGTTAATTTGAGGCTTATACAGAGTTAATGTTAGGTTTAAGGTTAGGTTTCAGGGGTTATGGTTCAGGGGTCAAGGGTTTGGGGTTAGTGACCTAAGGGTTCAGTTGAGGCTAATACAGAGTTAATGTTATGTTTGAGTTGAGGCTCATACAGGTTCACCCTGTATGAGCCTCAACGGAACCCTAAGGTGGCTAACCCTAAACTCCCACACCCATTGCAGGTGTTTAGGGGTGTGGGAGTTTAGGGTTAGCCACCTTAGGGTTCAGAAGAGGCTCATAGGGTTAGAGGGTTAGGGTTTTTGGTTCAGGGTTCATGGTTAGGGTTAGATAGAGTTAGGGTTAGGGTTAGATGGAGTTAGGGTTCAGGGTTTAGGGTTAGGGTATAACGCTGTATATTACCATACACACGTTGTCTCCGTGCTGCCGCCTTGTGGCTAAATCCTGATATGACACCCAATGTATTTCTAAACACATAGATATCAATTTGCTGCCGCCTTGTGGCCGGATCCTAACATGATACCCTAGGGTTAGGGTTCAGGGGTTAGGCTTCAGGGGTTAGGGTTAGGGTTAGGGTTGCCTCAAAATCGGTGA
>NW_017309981.1:0-1443 GCF_000935625.1 Nanorana parkeri
GAGAGATGCAAAGTAACATTGTTTATAGACATTGATCAGAGAGGGGAGAGACAGATACAAAGTAACATTGTTTATAAACATTGATCAGAGGGGGATAGAGAGATACAAAGTAACATTGTCTATAAACATTGATCAGAGGGGGGGATAGAGAGATACAAAGTAACATTGTATATAAACATTGATCAGAGGGAGATAGAGAGATACAAAGTAACATTGTATATAAACATTGATCAGAGGGTGAGAGAGAGAGACACAAAGTAACATTGTTTATAAACATTGATCAGAGGGAGATGGAGAGATACAAAGTAACATTGTTTTTTGTTTTGTTTCCTAATATAAGTGCAAAAAAAAAGTATTTTATTTATAAATAGGTTTTCGGGGTAGAAATGTCTGACTAGCTACGGGTATGTACACATAGTTTGGGATTCAGATGTTTATTGTATTTGAACACAGCCATTGACACGAGTGATTCCATAATGACCTCTGATTGCAGCAAGTCATAGCGACTGGTCAGAATATCTTTTGATCTGCTCGGAGTGACTTGTTGGTTGCTGTGAGAGGCAGCGCTGTATTTGATGAGGCGTTAGCTGTCATTAAGATATACACGCACACGGAATTCCTGGGCACCCGGATCCACCCAGCTGGTGAGTCACAGGTTGCTGCAGCTCATTATAGTGAATACGGAGAGAGCGGTTTGTGTTTTCCGGCCTGGCGGTTCGTGGGAGGGGAAAACCTCAATCGCTGACCCCTTTGCTTGCTTAACTGCACTTCATGGGATGCCTACAGAGCCTGGGAATGTGACCAAGTCCTGCCTATTGGATCTCCAAAAAGTACTGGCAGGCGCCTGCAGAGCCCTGGAAGGATGACAGGCCTGCAATTACTTTCCAGAGAGTTGTCATGTTAACCCTTTTCCTGTAAGGGGGGGGGAGGGGGTGACAGATGAGCTCTATGTCAGCCAGATCTTTAGAAGGAAGTTATTAATTGCTAGTGCTGACTTATTGCTCGGCGTGCTACAGGATGCATAGTTACCATTAGACTCTGCTGGCATAGGAGCTTACAGTCTATTGGGCCCCACCACAGCCATTGTGTGTGACATGATCAGCTCAATGTCGGTAATCATGTTATTGAGTGCTGTTAAACCCTGATATGTATAATCAGTGAGCGTATAAAGACAGAGCAGTATTTCACTGCCAGGTGCCCACTCCCAGGGGAGGGTTATTGCACAGTGATTGTGCTCTGGGAACAGTACATGGACTTCCTGTTCCTGTTCTCCAACTCCCACTTACCTGCGCTGTGCCTTCATGGAATCATAAGTGCACATGTGGGCAGACTATGGACATTAAACAGGCTCCATGTATCATAACGAGCCATCCCCGACCTCTCTAGCTGCATGCACTGTGAAGTAATTCATCCTCCAAGATGGTCATGATCACCCCCCCCTGG
>NW_017309981.1:1653-7392 GCF_000935625.1 Nanorana parkeri
CCCCCCCCCCCCCCCCATTGCAAATCAGGTTTATTGTCAAAATTTACAGACTTGCAGCTGTTTGCAATAATCAAATCAAACCAAAGCCATTGAAACAGGTCAAGTGATTTCCCCAAACAACTTTTATTGACTTTTGCAATCTCAGGATTACTCGCCCCCTTCATGGCAACCATCTTTAGTACTTAGTAGAACAATATTTTGGTGTTACGACTTGCTGCAGATGAGATTCATAGCCAGACTCCAGCTTCTGAGAAATCTTATCTCGTTCCTCCTCAGCGATGTCTTCCAGTTCACTAATATTCTTGGTTTGTGTGCTGCAACCTCCTCCTTCAAATCCCACCAGAGGTTTTCTATGAGGGTCAGGTGACTGATGGCCACTGTAGAATCTTCCAGGACTTGGGCAACCAAGCTTTGGTGGGATTTGAGGTTTGGATTATGGTCCTGTTGGAATAGTCCAATGGTGCCCAAGCTTCAGCTTCCTCACAGACGGCTTCTCCTAGGAGCATGGCTGTACTAAAGATGGCCTGACCCCCATAGAAAATATCTGGGGGAATTTGAAGGAGGAGGTTGCAGCATGCAAGCGCAAGAATTTTACTGAATTGGAGGTCATTGCTCCATGAGGAAGGGGATAAGATTCCTCGGGAACGCTGCCAGAATCTGGTGCCTGGCTATGAATCTCGAAGTAACAACAATGATCACTCGCAGGATGAGAATAAATCCAGAAGTTCCATTTCCTGTAGAACAATGTCACATGTGTAACGTTGTTACTTCTGGATATGCACGGCGCCATGCGTGGACATCGCTACCAGCACCACCAATATCTCAAACACTGCTCCGAATTGTTGTATGGGGTGCAGGGGACATCTTTGTTTATGGCTATGAATCTCACGTGCAGCAAGTCATCCCAGCAACATGGAGCTCTACCCGGTGCTAAAGATGACTGCCATGAAGGGGGAGGGACTGCAGAAGTCATCTCCCGGGACCGGCGGGGTATGCCCTCTGTCCCGGGACCGGCGGGGTATGCCCTCTGTCCCGGGACCGGCGGGGTATGCCCTCTGTCCCGGGACCGGCGGGGTATGCCCTCTGTCCCGGGACCGGCGGGGTATGCCCTCTGTCCCGGGACCGGCGGGGTATGCCCTCTGTCCCGGGACCGGCGGGGTATGCCCTCTGTCCCGGGACCGGCGGGGTATGCCCTCTGTCCCGGGACCGGCGGGGTATGCCCTCTGTCCCGGGACCGGCGGGGTATGCCCTCTGTCCCGGGACCGGCGGGGTATGCCCTCTGTCCCGGGACCGGCGGGGTATGCCCTCTGTCCCGGGACCGGCGGGGTATGCCCTCTGTCCCGGGACCGGCGGGGTATGCCCTCTGTCCCGGGACCGGCGGGGTATGCCCTCTGTCCCGGGACCGGCGGGGTATGCCCTCTGTCCCGGGACCGGCGGGGTATGCCCTCTGTCCCGGGACCGGCGGGGTATGCCCTCTGTCCCGGGACCGGCGGGGTATGCCCTCTGTCCCGGGACCGGCGGGGTATGCCCTCTGTCCCGGGACCGGCGGGGTATGCCCTCTGTCCCGGGACCGGCAGCTGCCGCACAGCACAAGTATTTAGGGTTTGGTGTGCTCAGGGAGTAGTCGGCACAGCTTATGTTTGACTAGCAACACGCACTCTGTTGTCGCAACCGGACTCCTTCCACCGACCTCTATCCAGGGACTCTGACCTGCTGTATAGGGGTGGAATTCGGTACTTGAGCTAACCGGATCAATAAATATTCTTGTGCTAAAAGGAAAGCTCCCGTTTTCTGTTGAGTCAGCAGTTCCGGGAATGTTTCCCGTGCTGTGTGAGGGTTGGCGTTGTGCGGTTTGGTATTAATTTGTATCCATCTACATTGTGTATGGTTGGCCCACCATGTTGTATTGTGTACGAGACCCGTCCCGGTCTGTTATTATGAAGGTTCTTGGTGCCTCTGGTCTCTAAGCCCGCCTTGCTGAGGGATTTAAACCTTCATTTTAGGACTACATTGCGCTATCCCTTAGTCAGCATACCGGATACTATTATTAATCGAGGTAGTTGAATCCCCTTTAAATAGCTGGTGATCCTGCCAGTCCATTAGTATGATCTACCCAACCACGCTAAGCCCAGCCGACCCATGCTGGTGTGGAGCGTGCGTCGCTGCTTCTTCTAATGGGACCTACAGGACTCTGCACCATAGAGCCAGATGCAGGTCAGGTACACGGGGAGCCGGGGACTTGCAGTCTCCTCTATACATAGAGCCGGGGGCAGGTCGGGTACACGGGGAGCCGGGGGCAGGTCGGGTACATGGGGACTTGCAGTCTCCTCTACACATAGAGCAGGGTGCAAGTCGGGTACACTGGGAGCCGGGGTTGGGTACACTGGGAGCCGGCGTCGGGTACACGGGGGGCAGGTCGGGTACACGGGGACTTGCAGTCTCCTCTATACATAGACGGGGGAGATGGTCGGCTCCATGTGGGGCCCTCTGATCCATTTCAGTGACAGATTTTGTAACATTAAAGCTGACCTGTCATTCTCTCACACCCTCCACTCCCAATTCCCTTCTTCCCTTCCCATCTGCACAATATAAAACCTTCATTTCCTGTCTGGCTGCGCACATGTCACCTCGCTCTCCTCCTGGTCCGGTGCTGTCGTAGCTATTGGCCTTCCATCCATCATCCAGCGTTCTATGACAGAACACATCCCTGGCATTAGCGCTGCAGCTAACGATTATTTTCAAAATCGATTAGTTGGCCTATTAAGTTCGATTAATCGGTGGAAGAAAAAAAAATGGCTCCAGTGATGGACTACTAGTTTGTATTGAGATTGTAGTCCATCACTGGAGCGGGGGGGGGGGAAGTAAAAAAAAAAAAAAAAAGTGTGGTGTGCAATATATTACATTATACAGCGGTGCAATACCCGCAGCTATAGAGGAATACAACAACTCCCAGCAATAGTCCTTTATACTATAATGTACTATTGCTGGGATTTGTAGTGCTTTATCTGGCGTTATTCTGCATTGCGCTGTATATAATTTATTATTGCTGGGATTTGTAGTGCTTTATCTGGCGTTATTCTGCATTGCGCTGTATATAATTTATTATTGCTGGGATTTGTAGTGCTTTATCTGGCGTTATTCTGCATTGCGCTGTATATAATGTATTATTGCTGGGAGTTGTAGTCCTCCATAGCTGCTGGTGTTCTGCATTGTGCTGTTTATACGGCGCAATGCAGAATACCACTGACCAGTAAGAGGACTACAAATCCCAGCAATAGTACATTATACAGGCTGTTTAATGTAGTATTGCTGGGAGTTGTTGTTCCTCTATAGCTGCTCGTGTTCTGGCAGCTCTACCTGTCATCCCTTTACTCATGTGTGCTCTGTGGCTGGAGGAGGCACATGCGTGCTCTGTGGCTGGAGGAGGGACATGCGTGCTCTGTGGCTGGGGGGGGCACATGCGTGCTCTGTGGCTGGAGGAGGGACATGCGTGCTCTGTGGCTGGGGGGGGCACATGCGTGCTCTGTGGCTGGAGGAGGGACATGCGTGCTCTGTGGCTGGGGGGGGCACATGCGTGCTCTGTGGCTGGAGGAGGGACATGCGTGCTCTGTGGCTGGGGGGGGCACATGCGTGCTCTGTGGCTGGAGGAGGGACATGCGTGCTCTGTGGCTGGGGGGGGCACATGCGTGCTCTGTGGCTGGAGGAGGGACATGCGTGCTCTGTGGCTGGGGGGGGCACATGCGTGCTCTGTGGCTGGAGGAGGGACATGCGTGCTCTGTGGCTGGGGGGGGCACATGCGTGCTCTGTGGCTGGAGGAGGGACATGCGTGCTCTGTGGCTGGGGGGGGCACATGCGTGCTCTGTGGCTGGAGGAGGGACATGCGTGCTCTGTGGCTGGGGGGGGCACATGCGTGCTCTGTGGCTGGAGGAGGGACATGCGTGCTCTGTGGCTGGGGGGGGCACATGCGTGCTCTGTGGCTGGAGGAGGGACATGCGTGCTCTGTGGCTGGGGGGGGCACATGCGTGCTCTGTGGCTGGAGGAGGGACATGCGTGCTCTGTGGCTGGGGGGGGCACATGCGTGCTCTGTGGCTGGAGGAGGGACATGCGTGCTCTGTGGCTGGGGGGGGCACATGCGTGCTCTGTGGCTGGAGGAGGGACATGCGTGCTCTGTGGCTGGGGGGGGCACATGCGTGCTCTGTGGCTGGAGGAGGGACATGCGTGCTCTGTGGCTGGGGGGGGCACATGCGTGCTCTGTGGCTGGAGGAGGGACATGCGTGCTCTGTGGCTGGGGGGGGCACATGCGTGCTCTGTGGCTGGAGGAGGGACATGCGTGCTCTGTGGCTGGGGGGGGCACATGCGTGCTCTGTGGCTGGAGGAGGGACATGCGTGCTCTGTGGCTGGGGGGGGCACATGCGTGCTCTGTGGCTGGAGGAGGCACATGCGTGCTCTGTGGCCGGAGGAGACTATAACTGTGCAGTCTGATGTTTGATCACTGATCAGCAGATTGCACAGGTAAAGTCTGCACCACCCAGTGGCCAGCGGGGAGGATCATGCGTGTCTAGAGGGATGAGCGGAATGTGTTTTGTATGTAGAACGCTCTTCAAGGAAGATCAAGGCAGGGCGCTGTGATGTTTAATGGCTCCTGCTGGCCCCTCCCACCAGACGCAGAGCAGAGATCACTGGGTCTCCAGAGGTATTTCTTCAGGTATAGATGTTAGTTGCATGTTGCTTGTTTTTGTGACTCTTCTCATTGGCTCTTCTCTTTCCTCCCCTCCCCCCCAGGGACACAGCCGGACAGGAGCGATTCCACACCATTACCACCTCCTATTACAGAGGGGCCATGGGAATCATGCTGGTCTACGATATCACAAATGCCAAAAGCTTTGAGAACATCAGCAAGTGGCTCAGAAATATTGATGAGGTAAGTCGCCGTCCTCTGTCCGCTCCGGCCCGGCCCTGCGGGAGGCTGTACAGCTAACCACCAAATGGTCAACTGAGCCGCGTGTAACGCGTTTCGATAGAAGCTGCAGCAAGTCGGATGGAGCCCGCCTCATTTCCTGGCTGGAGGACGTCCAGCATCATCAAGCCCAGGGGTAGGCGAACTCCAGCTGTGGTACTACCACAAATTCCATGAGGCATTGCAAGAGTTACAGACCCAGATGTGACTCCTAGGGGCAGATTCATGATGGGATTTGTAGTTTTGCCACAGCTCAAGTTTGCCTACCCCTGATCTTGTCCAACCCTTACCCCCACCCCACCCCACCCCCACACACTTTCTGTCCCTGGCCCGCCCCTTTCACTCATTGGATTTCAGTTCTTTCAATCATGGCAACTCAGCAAATTTGGCCATGACCTAGTCTGCATGCAAATGCAGTCTGCCTAGGAATTTCCAGACCTCCAGACTGAATTTAACCCTTCAAGGCATTTTAATATTTGCATATCTCCTCCCAAGAGCAGGCCACTGGAGTGGAGTCCATACCTCGACGGGTCAGGAAAAGGGGGACTTACTTAACCACTTGCCATCCGCCCGTAGTAAAAAAACGGACTGACGGCACTGCAGCATTTGCGGGTTGCCGTCTCCAGACGGCAATTGTTTTCTGCTCGCACGCGCCGTCTAGCGGGCACGCACGGGCAGAAAAGACCCGACCATTGCACACACCCGTTACCGGGTGTTTCACATATAGGCGATTAGCGGCTCCATAGCCCGCCAATCGTCTATATGTGCTCGTTCGCGTCCGC
>NW_017309981.1:7412-7935 GCF_000935625.1 Nanorana parkeri
GTGGGGGCAGGCCGCGGGGGGGCGGTCCTAGATGAGCAAATATTTCCGAGGAACAATAAACTGGGACATAGCTCTCCATTGGACTGAGATTGTCACGTGACCGCTGCATGTGGGTGGTTCTTTAGGGGTGGGGGAGAGCCCGTTTCTAGCGAGGTAACAAGACATAGAATCTTCCTGATAGCCTGATGTGTGTCTAGACGAATGGTTCTCAACCTTTCTAGGGCCGGGACCCCTTGGTAACATTTGCCAAGTTGTGGTGACCCCCAATGGTAAAATTTAGGGATGACGCGGCTGCTGCAGCGACATCTGGCGGCGTGACAGTAAAATTATTTTCAACGCAGAATAACGCCAGCTACAGAGGAATACAGAAAATCGCAGCAATAGTACATTATACCATATGGTGCTATTGCTGGGATTTGTAGTCCTCTATAGCTGATGGTACAGCACAATGTACTAGCAGCTAGAGAGGACTACAAATCCCACTACCGACTACCCCAGCAATACATTAAAGCAGCACCATGTG
>NW_017309981.1:8162-11567 GCF_000935625.1 Nanorana parkeri
TGCGGTTCCGATGTCAGAAAAAAAAAAACCAGCGGAGCAGACCATTCCCGGGGCCGCGAGGCGACCGCCACGTTGAGAACCTCTAGAGATTAATGGGCCATCATAGGCCTTTTGGATGCAGCAATTGCGATGTAGAAAGGTTCAGTCCGTGCCCTCCACGCCTGTCTTGGTTCAGTCCGTGCCCTCCGCGCCTGTCTTGGTTCAGTCCGTGCCCTCCGCGCCTGTCTTGGTTCAGTCCGTGCCCTCCGCGTCTGTCTTGGTTCAGTCCGTGCCTTCCGCGTCTGTCTTGGTTCAGTCCGTGCCCCAGCAGGTCACGTTTCCTGAACCACGGGCCAAATGATAACCGTTCTATTTTTGAACTGTTACCACATGAATGTGCAAGTGCCCGAAGGCTTGGAAAACATGACCCGCCGCTGCTCCTTGGGTCAGCTTGAGGAACACAGGCCCTAAGTCAGCATCTGCAAGTCAGAGTTTTGTGGAGCGTTGCTTTAAATCTTGAGCATGGCAGCCCAGCATGGTGACTCAGTGTGGTGAAGCCGATTGAGGACACGTCTGCTGCGATTTCCCCCCTGTGGTTGCAGCGGCCTCCGGTCACTCACATTTGACGAGTCCGCATTTCAGCGTTAAAAATCATTTTTCCACTGGCTGGGGGTTGTGCAAGTCATTCTGGCACTTGTCAGGCATGCCGGGCTACGTGACTCACACAGGGAGTGCCTGCGATAGCAGATTACACTGTGTGCACAAGAGGAGCTCAAAGGGTTGAATGAATGCCGCATTTGCGGAGCTGGAAGAGAACCTGCAGTGAGTCTTGTGCTGCCCTCAGCTTCTGCTCATGCTAGTTTCTTGGCTGCCATACTCTGAGTAGCCAATGCCGAGCAATTCTGCAAATAAGGTGTTCTGACTTCCCTTGCTACCTGCTTGTTCTGGGGCCGTGACTGAGCTCGGCAGTGTGCATCCTCTGCTGGCTCTCGGTGTCTGAGAGGTGTGCGGACTGACACCATGCTGAGATAAAATCAGTTCTCGGAGAAGGGGAGCCGTTGGTTTGTAGGGTTGAATAGCGATAGAGGGCAGTCTTGGACATTTTGTTTGGCGCGCTCTGTCCCATTGTGAGATCTTCCCGCACTTTCTCAGACGCAACAAAAATAGGAATTGGAAAGATAGGAGCGTCTAATGGAAGATTTCCCCTTCCTGCTGTCCTGGTGACTGCTCAGACTTTAGAGATCCTTTAATGGTCAGCTCACTGGAGGGTACATGGAGGACCTCAAAGCAGGCTGGGAGGTAAGATCTTCCTTAATGGTCAGCTCAGTGGGGAGAGTACATGGTGGACCTCAAAGCAAGCTGGAGGTGTGGAAGAGATTCTTTATGGTCAGCTCACTAGAGAGTTCATGGAGGACCTCAGCAGGCTGGGGAGGTACGGAAGTTATTTGTTAATGGTCATCTTACTGGAGAGTAGTACATGGTGGACCTCAGAGCGGGTCAGAGATGAGGAAGGGACTTGTTAATGGACAGCTCACTAGAGCGTTCATGGAGGACCTCAGAGCAGGTCAGAGAGGAGGAAGGGACTCCGTTAATGGTCAGCTCAGTGGGGGGAGTTCATGGAGGACCTCAGAGCAGGTCAGAGAGGAGGAAGGGACTCCGTTAATGGTCAGCTCAGTGGGGGGAGTTCATGGAGGACCTCAGAGCAGGTCAGAGAGGAGGAAGGGACTCCGTTAATGGTCAGCTCAGTGGGGGGAGTTCATGGTGGACCTCAGAGCAGGCTGGCGAGTTGTGAAAGATATTCCTTAATGGTCATCTTACTGGAGAGTAGTACATGTGGACCTGAGAGCATGTCAGAAGAGGAAGGGACTCCTTATTGGTCAGCTCAGCAGCCGAGTACATGGAGGACCTCAGAACGGATCAGAGATGAGGAAGGGACTTAACGGTCAGCTCACTAGAGCGTTATGGAGGACCTCAGAGCGGAGGCAAGGCCTCTTTATTGGTCTGCTCAGTGGAGAGTACATGGAGGACCTCAGAGCGGGTCAGAGATGAGGAAGGCACTCCGTTAATGGTCAGCTCAGTGGGGCATTACATGGAGGACCTTGGTGCAGGTCAGAGAAGAGGAAGGGACTCTTTATTGGTCAGCTCAGTGGAGAGTACAAGGAGGAACTCGGAGAAGAGGAAGGGACTCTTGAGAAGTTAATTTCCAGAGTAGTAAGAAGATTCCAGAAGACTACACCTGGACCTTGTATGAGGACAATCTCTGCTGGTCCCGGAGTCTGAGGAGGATTAGAAGCGTTGGGACGGGTCAGGCGGCTCTGGTGGGATATTTTTCAGGCGTCTTCGTCGCTTTCCCCGGAGTTCCACTTTTTCCGTACGTTGGCTTGGAGCCGTTGAAGCTTTTCTCCTTCGACACCCCGGGACACCAGCAGAAAAATGTGCTTGTAATTGTTTAGAAAGCTTTTGTTACATGAAATGACTCATTGAGCGGAGAATTCCATGAGTCCTGGCTCGGTTCCAGCGGGTGATTCATCCCCAGAGATGGCCAATCACATCCCTCCGTGCCGCGTATTCCGGCTTTCCAGAGCTCTCTATGAAGAGGAGCTGAAGTCATTAGATCGGCGGGAGGCCGCGGTGGAGTCGTCTCGGTGACTACAAGGAAGCGTTAAAAGAGCGTTCCTCTGGCTGCCGACGGTGTAACGCTCTTCACGGTGCCTCACCGAGCTCATACATGACAAAGTGGACCTGCCATTCACACGTCTCATGAACCAATCAGTATTTCTAATGAATGGAGGGTGGGGAGCTGCTCCCCTCTTTCTCAGCCTTTGGTCACAAGGTCTCGGGTCTACCAGAAGCATTGCGGCTGTTTCATGTCATTAGAGACCACAGAGAGTCTGTTGTCTGTGCCCCGGTGAAGCTTTGCGCCTCATTTCGGGGTATGATGGGACCGGTATTCCCGGAATAACCTGATGCCGAATTCCGCTGAGGGACTTTCTAATGACGTCTCATCTCTATGAAGATCAGACGGGGGGGGGGAAACCAGAAGAACTTCCCGTGTCTTGGCTTCCCCATGTCCAACCAACTCTAAACTTTGCCGGGCCTGTTCATTGGTCTGTGGTGTGATACCGCAGTATGTTGTACGGTGCAGTAGTCCATTCCGGACTGGTCCTAGTTGGTCAACGCCGATCATCGCAACCTGCAGATGGATCACATTGAGAGTCTCCGTCATTCCCATTTACTGACCTGTTGATCCTGCCAATTCTGCACTTATCTCATTACTTCCTGTTGAGGGCTGACAATGTCCTGCTACCGCTCCTGAATTAGCAGTGATGTCGGCCCTCTGATCCGTCCCCTCCCCGTTCATCCCGCCCTTTAGTGGGTCCCTGAAGAACGGTGATGTAGAAGATTGGGAACCTTCCAATAGGGGGG
>NW_017309981.1:11670-11949 GCF_000935625.1 Nanorana parkeri
TGCACATGCAAAACAGAGTATTGGAAAAGTGGGGGGTGGGGCACCCCAATAAGTGTAAGTGAGGTGAAGCTCTCTTTTGGGCTCATTGAATAATAAAGTAGAAGTGATCCGTCTCCCCGGCCGAGCTGATTCGGTTCTCCTCAGGATCCGCAGACACCCGACACTGACATCATCCCTTCCCTATCAGGTTTATTGCAGCGGCCCAAAATAACTTCTCCCAGCAGCCAGGCCGGTGACACAGCATTCAGTGCTGGAGTTTGGGGGGGGGCGGGGGGGGGC
>NW_017309981.1:12496-15438 GCF_000935625.1 Nanorana parkeri
TATACCTGTGCCGTGTGACTCTGGCCCCTTATACCTGTGCCGTGTGACTCTGGCCCCTTATACCTGTGCCGTGTGACTCTGGCCCCTTATACCTGTGCCGTGTGACTCTGGCCCCTTATACCTGTGCCGTGTGACTCTGGCCCCTTATACCTGTGCCGTGTGACTCTGGCCCCTTATACCTGTGCCGTGTGACTCTGGCCCCTTATACCTGTGCCGTGTGACTCTGGCCCCTTATACCTGTGCCGTGTGACTCTGGCCCCTTATACCTGTGCCGTGTGACTCTGGCCCCTTATACCTGTGCCGTGTGACTCTGGCCCCTTATACCTGTGCCGTGTGACTCTGGCCCCTTATACCTGTGCCGTGTGACTCTGGCCCCTTATACCTGTGCCGTGTGACTCTGGCCCCCTATACCTGTGCCGTGTGACTCTGGCCCCCTATACCTGTGCCGTGTGACTCTGGCCCCTGTACCATGGGACGTGTGTGTGCAGTGAATGGAGTCATCCGTGTACTGGGCCTGAAGGCGGTACCACAAACCCAGAACCGGCCATCTATCAGAAATAAAGAGAACCGGTCATCGTCAAACCCAAACTTCAGGTAAGCCATCAATCATAGATCTTCCACTTCTTCTTCCCGTGTATGTAAATCTGTGTAGCCAGTCTTGTGATTCTGGCTCACCTGCCGGACAGCGCCGCCCGGCCCGTGACCGGACTTTTCTTGGCGTTCTTATTGGAATGTTCGGTTTCTGTGTCCAGTGTAAAGCTCTGATTTTCGGAGGCTACCAGGAAGCTAATATAAAGAGAGATTTAGGTGCTTATATTACAGAAACGTCATAAAAGGACTGAAATCCAATGAGTGAAAGGGGGCGGGGCCAGGGACACTCAGGCTGGGGAGGAAAGTGATAGATGATGCTGGACGTCCTCCAGCCAGGAAACGGGCGGGCTCTATCTGACTCGCCGCAGCTTCTATTGCACATTTTTCTCTCCGTTGTGTTCACAAAGGCGGCTGATCGGTAAAAGTCGCATTTTCCGAGTCTGCCGCAGGAATGAGTCGCATTTAACCCCTCGCTCTCCTTCTTCTTCCAGCATGCCAATGAAGATGTGGAGCGGATGCTGCTAGGAAACAAGTGTGACATGGAGGACAAGAGGGTGGTGCCCAAAGCAAAGGGAGAGCAGGTGAGTGAACGCCGGGCCGCGCCGGTGGCTGTCATGGCTCATGCGGTGTCTTCATCGTCTGATCGTCAGATTTACTTTACGTTATAGTAACACATTTATCAGATCGGATGGACTGTAATTTGACCCCACTGAGACTTCCCCCCTCACTTCCTGTTCAGGTGACCACACAGGAAGTGAGGGTGGAAATCTCTCGGACATAGACACGGCGGACAGAGGAGGCCGGGTCTCCCCCCCCCGCGCTGCATAATACGAACAATGAAGGGGGATTGGCATTGAGCTCTGATCCTCCCGTGTATGTCAAATACATGATCCGTCGGGTCACATGACCACGAAGCCCGCCTCCTCTCACTACAGGGTCCCACAACCGTGCTGAATCCCCCCGATCGCGTGACCTTCCCGGGATGCTGAACGTCCAATCGCCAGCCCCGAGCGCTGTCACATGATGAAGGGGGGGAGGTGGTCAACACTAAATAGAGCAGGGGCAGCCAAACTCCGGCCCTCCCAGCTGTGGGGGTGAAACTACAAATCCCATGATGCACCTGTCCATTCCCTGTGGCCCCAGCCAGTTATTTTACATGGGCCCGCCCCTGGGGTGCATCGTTATGCATGCTGGGCTCACCGTACTACCCGCTCTGTCCTGAGTGTCACCAGCCCCCCGATGAGGTCAATTGGCCGGAAAGAAGACTTCCAACAACCAGCTATGTATTGGGGTTTAAAAATAAAGTTCTGGGGGGGGGTGTTCTGTAGTCTTTAAATACAAAGCGCTCAGTACCACAGCCCCCCTGAGATTATTGAACGCCCCCCCCATCCTATAATCGTGTTGCAGGCAGACTCGGGAAGCGTGTTTTGTGTGGAGGGCGTCATATCTCTCTCCCATGTAAACACGTCTGTGTGTTGGCGTCATGTGTGCCTGGAATCCCCGGAGCGCCGTGTTTACAGATTGGTAAATATTTACATACCAATGGCGGCTCACACGTCGGTGCCAGGGGGGGCGCGGCACGGTTCACTGGTATCCCCTCATTGGGAGAATATAAGGACAGCCTGGACTAACCGATGACAGGTTCTCTTTAACGATGATGACGTGTAATTGGCCTTCAGATGTAAAAACATTTAAAGGACAAATACGTCCCTGAGAGCGATGACTACCGGTCCCCGCGCCCCGTCTGTCAGGTCACATGACCAGCTGTGTGTCACGTGACAGGCTGCGGCTCACGCGGTGGTTACAGAAGCTGCTCAGGTGGAACGATGGCGGCTTTTCGCAGATCGCTCGGCTCCGGTGGAGTGACGGGGACGGGTCGGGTCTGTGATTAGACGCAGCGCGGCCTTTCATTGCCACAGCTGCCGGTGCAACCGTAGGGGACCCCGAGCCACCGTGCTCGGTAATGCCAGACTGGCTGGCTGGAGTTTAACCCTTTCATGCCCAGCGGTATGGGGGGGCGGCATTGTATACCGATCATGTGCGCTCGTGACCTCTGGCTGCACCCATAACCCCCCGACCCCACACCGGTGCCATTTTATCCCCTTCTCCCAGGTCTGCCATCTTGCTTCACCCATTGAGCAGACACTGAACTCCGGTGCGTGCCCTTAGGTACATGATCTCTGCACCCGGCTCCATCATACCATGTAATGGCAGAGAAGAGACTTGCGGGCTGGTTTGTCGATCCGCGGCCCAGCGTACAGCCGACGTCATTCACTCCCCGCTGAATGCAGCCGAGGGGATTCGTATACTGGCCCCATAAAGTCCGTTCTGCCCCCCCCCCATAGAGCCCA
>NW_017309981.1:15520-16031 GCF_000935625.1 Nanorana parkeri
ATACAGGGGTACAGGTAATATACAGGGGTACAGGTAATATACAGGGGTACAGGTAATATACAGGGGTACAGGTAATATACAGGGGTACAGGTACTCCTAGAATGAGATCCTAATAGGTTGGACTTGATGGACTAATGTCTTTATTCAACCTCAAATACTATGTAACTATATATGTACATTGTGTCCTCTGGGGTACGATTGTCCGTCAACCTCAATTGTGATTGAATCCTCCCGGATTTACTCTCCCTGCCGCCCCAAGGCCAGGTCCTGTGATGCGCCCCCCCCCCCTTCCCATCAATGGAGAATGGCAACCAGATGGCAGGGAGGCGGGGTTAGTGTCAAATCCCCTCTCACTGTATACACAGAGCGGCAGTGTTACTTATAACCCGGCCACTCTGATCACTGCAGTCGGGGACTCGGCGGAGGACGGAACCAGAGGAGAGAGGTAGGTGCGGGGGGGAGGGGAGGACGGAACCAGAGGAGAGAGGTAGGTGCGGGGGGGAGGGGAGGA
>NW_017309981.1:16456-17090 GCF_000935625.1 Nanorana parkeri
GAGAGGTAAGTGCAGGGGGGAGGGGAGAGGTAAGTGCAGGGGGGAGGGGAGAGGTAAGTGCAGGGGGGAGGGGAGGAGGCTGCACACTGTTTACATGTGATCTCGGCGACATCGCGGAGTTCACATGTAAACGAACATTCGGCTTCCCTCACTCTACATTTAGCTCGGCTTGTACCAAGCAGGACTGAATGTAGAGAGGGCGACTTCCCCACAAGGACACCGCTGCCGCCCCTCTGCGCCCTGCCGCCCCGAGGCCGGACCTCGGTGGCCTTGTGGGGAATCCGGGCCTGGGTGTATCTATCGATTACACTTCTAATGATTTATATAGCGCTGACACATTCACATCAGTCCCTCCCCTCATGGAGCTTACGGTCCCTATCTCGCATGCCTACAAGGGCCAATTACCCTTCCAGCGTGTCAGTGGTGTGCGGGAGGAAACCCACGCAAGCTCAGGGAGAGCATGCAAACTCCATGCAGATAACAGTATTTGCTCTTTGTATCCTGCCATGTTTTTGCATCCATTAAGGTGGTCCCCCCAGAGCCCCACCACAGCCAACCTTACGTATGCTCTTCAGACTGGAACAGGGCGTGCTTCAGCTGTATGAACGCACTCAGGACAAGGATGGTCATGTGA
>NW_017309981.1:18327-22333 GCF_000935625.1 Nanorana parkeri
GAATTGTCGTCGTTGAGCCGTAAGGAGTGGTAACGGCACGCTGTCTTCGGTGAAGGGAACACTTTAGGATAAGAGGCGGGGTTTTAATGTACTTTTGTGTAAAGAGAACCTGTTATAAGCTGATATTTACCCCCCTCGTGTCCTTTTCTTCATCCGCAGATTGCTCGGGAGCACGGAATTAGGTTTTTTGAGACTAGCGCAAAAGCAAACGTAAACATCGAGAAGGCGTTCCTCACGTTAGCAGAAGACATACTTCGAAAGGTAAGATGAGATCCGTGTCCTGTCCGTGGCCTGAAGTTCCATGTCCCTCCCCCTCCCCCCTCATCAATATGCTAATGACCTTTTTATATAGAAGAAAATGACATTAATGTTTTAAATAGACAGAGATTTATTTATTATTCACTTTTACCAGAAAAAAAGCTCTTTTGGCACAAATAACATTTCTCGCTCTGCTCGGCTGTGAAGTCGGAATTGAGGGTCCATTAGCCGTCTCTAGGCCGCGATTTTCTGCACCGCTGACTGACGGCTGAGCGGCCCGATAAACAATAATTGGGCCGTTTTATAGGAAATTCCACTTCCTCCAAAATGTATATAAATGTCACGCGCGACGTCTTGGAATGGAATGTTTTTATCGCTGACCTTTGACCTTTCACGCTCGGCCTGCCGCTCGCTCTCGTGTTCGGGAATTGTTGGGCAGAATGGCGGTTTAGCGTCAGTCACTGTGTACAGACGTCTCGTCGCCCCCCCCCCTTGTGCGATCGGCTCTCTCGGCTACAAAGCACATTTCTGTCATCGTTTATTTGGGGGAGATTTTACAGTATATGCATAGCCAAAAATCTATAGGGAAGGGGTTAAAAGTAGGGACACCGACCTTTCTTGCAAAAAAAAAAATGGTAATACCAAAACGGCCAAAAATGTGCTCCATCCCCCTCCAATGCCTGCTGCTCTCACCCCCCACCTGTGTGGGCCGAGGCAGCGGGTATCGGAGGGGACTGCCCAGTGCCCAGCGGGGAGGAGAGAAGCTGTCAGGATGCCGAGCGGGGAGGAGAGGAGCTGTCAGGATGCCGAGCGGGGAGGAGAGGAGCTGTCAGGATGCCGAGCGGGGAGGAGAGGAGCTGTCAGGAAGGCAGGGAGGAGGTGAGAGAAGCTGTCAGGATGCGGGGCAGTGAGGAGGGGAGCTCGGCTCTTGTGACTGGCGGTCGGGATAAGGAGGGCAGAGGACAAGCGATCAGTACTGATCACTCTGTGCAAGTAATGGAGGACATAGCGTGCTTAAAATGTCCCCAGTTATAAATGAACAGGAAGTACTCTGCATGACTTCCTTTTCATTCATGATTGTGGACATAGTAACTGATACTATGCCCCCAGTCTATGAATGGACACGAGCGCTCGGTATAGATTCTTCCTGCTCATTCATAAGCGGCGGCTCTAGTAAGAGGTTTAGGACTCGGTGTCCTCGATCTCCTTTTATTGTAAAAGGGAAATATCCGGGGGTCTGTTTCTATATTTCCCCAGAACCCCGACACTGAAGTAAAATATAAAATAAAACATTTTGAAAAAGTTGGGGGGAAAAAAGTAATTTTTGGTTTCGGCCTGACCAAAATGTTTTTTGTTTTTTTTTAGTTTCGGTTTAAAAATGTAATTTTGTTGCTTCCCTAGTTAAGTCCGGTTAGGGTTTTTTTTTTTTTTTTGACGCCTGTGTCCTGCTGGGAACATGTTCCCCTCACTTCCTGTCTTGAAGATGCAACGGAAAGCGAGTCTCCCAAATGTGAGGGGCACTTCCATTTTTGAGAGTTGTCACCATAACATTTGTCCTCGTTGGAAGATCTCCACCTTCCCCCCCTTCTCTTCCTCCTCCTTCCCCCTCCTCTTCTTCCTCCACCTCCTCTTTCTCTTCTTCCTCCACCTCACTCCAGCGACTACTGGAAATGAAATGTGTATCACAATAAAACTTAGAGTGAAGCTTTATTACCTGTGGTCCATGACTCTACCCCTTCTACCCATCCCCCACCCCTCCGAGTACAGCCCGCCTGGTAAAAGCCTTCATGGTGTCCCCCTTTCTCGCACCTATTGGTGAGCCGTAATCATGGTGACCGCTATACATCCAATGGAGTACAGCTCCTCCATAGTGGTGAATGGGGCCTGTGGGTGAGCCGTACTCGTGACCGCTATACGTCCAATGGAGTACAGCTCCTCCATAGTAATGAATGGTGACCCCCCCCTCTACCCGTCCCCCACCCCTCCCAGTACAGCCTGCCTGCTAACAGCCTCCATGGTGTCCCCCTTTCTGGCACCTATGGGTGAGCCGTACTCATGGTGACCTCTACCCGTCCAATGGAGTACAGCTCCTCCATAGTAATAGACCTGGAATTCCGTCTATAGAAGATCATCCAGGTGATCTAAAATGGAGATCCATCAAAGTCAATGAGCAACAACTGGGGCCAACAGCTTGGTAAACACCTGAGAAGCCAATGCCAACTGAAAGGATAGGGCCACACACTGTTACTGAGGTGTTGGTTCTGGTTCCCCGCCGTCTGTAGAAGATCATCTGGGTGACCTTCAATGGAGATCCATCAAGGTCATAAAGAGGCGAGAACTTGAACCAACACTTTGGTGAACACCTGAGGAGCTGTTGTCAACCCAAAGAAAGGGGGAGGGGGCACAACCTGGTAGTGCTCCTCCTCGACCGCAGTGTTCAGGACCTGGAGCTCTTCACTGTATCCTTCCATGAGCAGCTCATGATCAAAATGTTGGCGTCCAAGTTGACCTAGCAGTCTATCCATAGAAGGTCATCCAGGTGACCTTCAATGCAGATCCGTCATAGTGAAGTGAGAACCGGGGCCAATTGGTAAACACCTGAGAAGCCAACACCTACCGAAAGGAGAGGGCCACACACTGTTACCGAGGAGTTATTTCTGGTTCTCACCTTATTAGGACTTTGAGGGATGTCCAAGTCAAAGGCCGTCTGTATAATATCATCCAGGTGACCTGCAATGGAGATCCATCAAAGTCAACAAGGCGTCCATCTCACCTACTACATACTGATATCAATAAAGGGAAGTGTCCTCTTCACCCCAATCCACACCACGGAGCCGCTGTAGATCTACAACTCGCCAGCAAAGGATGCGGCACCGCGGGAAGTGTGGAATCCACCATGCAGGTGCAACTGGTGTAGGTGTCCCCGCCCTTTGTGAAGCCTTAGGGGTCCATTGACGGTTATGACCTGCAGTAACACACCTTACATGTATTTATTTTCAATGAAACCCCCCAACACGCAAGGCAAGGTAACCAAACTCTGCCCCTCCGGTGGTGAGACTATACATCCCATCATGTGCTGCCTCTGGTTGTCAAAGAGTCTGGCAATGCCACATGGCGACCTTCAGATCCAGAACAGCTGGAGGGCTGACGCTTGGTTACCCCCCCAACTCTCTATGCCAGGGGTAGCAAACCTCCGGCCCTCCAGCTGTGTGGTGGAACTACAAATCCCACGAGGCATTGCAAGATTCTCAGCCACAGACATGACTCCCGAAGAGAGATGCATCATGGGATTTGTAGTTTCACCCCCCAGCTGGAGGTGCGGAGCTCTGCGGGGGTATCTGTGATGGGGTGTGAGGGTACGGAGCTCTGCGGGGGTATCTGTGATGGGGTGTGAGGGTACGGAGCTCTGCGGGGGTATCTGTGATGGGGTGTGAGGGTACGGAGCTCTGCGGGGGTATCTGTGATGGGGTGTGAGGGTACGGAGCTCTGCGGGGGTATCTGTGATGGGGTGTGAGGGTACGGAGCTCTGCGGGGGTATCTGTGATGGGGTGTGAGGGTACGGAGCTCTGCGGGGGTATCTGTGATGGGGTGTGAGGGTACGGAGCTCTGCGGGGGTATCTGTGATGGGGTGTGAGGGTACGGAGCTCTGCGGGGGTATCTGTGATGGGGTGTGAGGGTACGGAGCTCTGCGGGGGTATCTGTGATGGGGTGTGAGGGTACGGAGCTCTGCGGGGGTATCTGTGATGGG
>NW_017309981.1:23359-25875 GCF_000935625.1 Nanorana parkeri
CCGTCCTCCTGGAACCCCGGACCCCGTCCTCCTGGAACCCCGGACCCCGTCCTCCTGGAACCCCGGACCCCGTCCTCCTGGAACCCCGGACCCCGTCCTCCTGGAACCCCGGACCCCGTCCTCCTGGAACCCCGGACCCCGTCCTCCTGGAACCCCGGACCCCGTCCTCCTGGAACCCCGGACCCCGTCCTCCTGGAACCCCGGACCCCGTCCTCCTGGAACCCCGGACCCCGTCCTCCTGGAACCCCGGACCCCGTCCTCCTGGAACCCCGGACCCCGTCCTCCTGGAACCCCGGACCCCGTCCTCCTGGAACCCCGGACCCCGTCCTCCTGGAACCCCGGAGCCGTCCTCCTAGAACCCCGGACCCCGTCCTCCTGCAGGATGGGAGGGGCAGTATTTCAGGTGGCGATGCTCTGCAGGAGGGGAGGGGCTGTATTTCAGGAGGTAGAGATGTTCTGCAGGATGGGAGGGGCAGTATTACAGGAGGTGGAGATGTTCTGCAGGATGGGAGGGGCAGTATTACAGGAGGTGGAGATGCTCTGCAGGAAGGGAGGGGCAGTATTTCAGGTGGCGATGCTCTGCAGGAGGGGAGGGGCAGTGATTCAGGAGGTGGAGATGCTCTGCAGGAGGGGAGGGGCTGTATTTCAGGAGGTGGAGATGCTCTGCAGAGGGTATAGTACCACAGGAGACTGAGGAATTGAGGGCGGGATTGAAGCCGAGTCATGTGACTTCCTGTCGGCTCTGAGATGTGCACGCACGGTATAAGGCGCGTTACGCTCCGCTGCTCTCCTGGCCCCGCCCTCTCTCCTCCCCCTCTGGAGGCATTCAGCCAGCCTTTGCGAAGCCGTAGCTCCTCCTCCTGTGGGCGGAACTCGGAATGGAGATCTGAAGAGGATCCCCGCCCCCATGGTGCTATGTGAAAAAATCACCGCAGGGAGGGAGATAAGCCTGGGGGGGAGGGGCAGTGAGCTGGTTAGAACGGTCACATGACCCTGATGTATAAAACGGTCACATGACCCTGATGTATAAAACGGTTACATGACCTTGATGTGTGAAACAGTCACATGACCCCAATGTGGAATGGCCATGTGACCTTTATGTGAGGAACGGTCACATGACCCAGCTGTGTATCATACGTTGATATATGTATCTGAATGATGGCGGATCCGGCTGAACGGTCCCGGGGATTTTGGACCGTGTTCCACAGGCTGTCCGGCACTATCCGGGACACGAGGACCAGAATGGAAGCGGGGTGCTGAGTGCCGGAATGTTCTGTCTCTTCCAGCAGCCGGCACTGAAGATGTGACTGTCAGGCGCAGAGACCCAGAATCTGGTGACCACTTCATCCCACTGACACCAATGATGATGGGGGTTATTGTACTCCTCCCTGACACGAATGATGGGGGTTATTGTACTCCTCCCTGACACCAATGATGGGGGTTATTGTACTCCTCCCTGACACCAATGATGGGGGTTATTATACTCCTCCCTGACACCAATGATGGGGGTTATTATACTCCTCCCTGACACCAATGATCCCTCTTACTGTCGGTTACCATAGTGATGTCATGTGACTCGGGTTCCTGTCGGCTGCTTTAACCCCTTTGTGACCAGAGGATGCCTAGATGTCCCAGGTGTCAGTATGTGTCACTTCCAGCTGGATGAAGAATGTTTTACCTCCAAATTACGGGAATTTTGTTATAAGAACGTAAAAGGTTTTAATTCGTCGCCGCGTTTTAATAAATCCCGCCCACAGATTTCTTATTATAGGCCGACAAATGGACAACAACAAAACATAAAACATTTCCATTCTATAAACTTTTATTACAAGGAACGCGGCGCTGTCTCCTTTAAGAGCAAAGTTTCTTCTGCGCTGACACAATCACTCTGGGGGCGGCGGCAGTCAAGTGATGTCATAGTGATGGTTTCAGCCAATCAGCTGCCTGCTCAGTGTCGTGTGATGTCGCAGTGAGGGCGATGTCAGCCAATCAGCTGCCTGCTCGGTGTACTGTGATGTCACAGTGAGGACGGTTTCGTGACTGTGATGTCACAGTGAGGACGGTTTCGGCCAATCAGATGCCACCAGTGGTTATATAAATGGTGACTGATGGGCAGACAGTTACTGTTCACCCGACTCTTGGTGTGGACAGTCGCTGCTTCTTCTTTTTTTTCGGGAAGCCGCTGTGTTGCTCCAGGGGGTCACCCGATCGCCTTAGGGGGTCAGGAAGGAATTTTTACCCTTTTTAAATAAATTGGCCGAACATTTAAAAGGGTTTTTCGCCTTCCTCTGGACCAATACACATTTTTAAGGGCTCGTTCACAGCGGCAGCCGCATTACACCGCACGGCTGCCGGGTGTGCATGTGCCCAGCGCTGTGCTGAGGGTCTCCATTGAGACGCACGGCGCTGCTTCTTTTATTTATATTTCATAGAACTTTATTGAAATGTCACAAGTGACGTTCCATTGAGGGGTCATTCCACTTTTCCAGGTGAACTTGGGAAAACGGACCTACCCC
>NW_017309981.1:27961-36199 GCF_000935625.1 Nanorana parkeri
ATGATGGGGGTTATTGTACTCCTCCCTGACACGAATGATGGGGGTTATTGTACTCCTCCCTGACACCAATGATGGGGGTTATTGTACTCCTCCCTGACACCAATGATGGGGGTTATTATACTCCTCCCTGACACCAATGATGGGGGTTATTATACTCCTCCCTGACACCAATGATCCCTCTTACTGTCGGTTACCATAGTGATGTCATGTGACTCGGGTTCCTGTCGGCTGCTTTAACCCCTTTGTGACCAGAGGATGCCTAGATGTCCCAGGTGTCAGTATGTGTCACTTCCAGCTGGATGAAGAATGTTTTACCTCCAAATTACGGGAATTTTGTTATAAGAACGTAAAAGGTTTTTATTTGTCGCCGCGTTTTCATAAATCCCGCCCACAGATTTCTTATTATAGGCCGACAAATGGACAACAACAAAACATAAAACATTTCCATTCTATAAACTTTTATTACAAGGAACGCGGCGCTGTCTCCTTTAAGAGCAAAGTTTCTTCTGCGCTGACACAATCACTCTGGGGGGCGGCGGCAGTCAAGTGATGTCATAGTGATGGTTTCAGCCAATCAGCTGCCTGCTCGGTGTCGTGCGATGTCAGCCAATCAGCTGCCTGCTCGGTGTACTGTGATGTCACAGTGAGGACGGTTTCGGCCAATCAGATGCCACCAGGGGTTATATAAATGGTGACTGATGGGCAGACGGTTGCTGTTCACCCGACTCTTGGTGTGGACAGTCGCTGCTTCTTCTTTTTTTCGGGAAGCCGCTGTGTTGCTCCAGGGGGGGTCACCCGATCGCCTTAGGGGGTCAGGAAGGAATTTTTTACCCTTTTAAAATAAATTGGCCGAACATTTAAAAGGGTTTTTTCGCCTTCCTCTGGACCAATACGCATTTTTAAGGGCTCGTTCACAGCGGCAGCCGCATTACACCGCACGGCTGCCGGGTGCGCATGTGCCCAGCGCTGTGCTGAGGGTCTCCATTGAGACGCATGGCGCTGCTTCTTTTATTTATATTTCATAGAACTTTATTGAAATGTCACAAGTGACGTTCCAAAGCCATCCAGCTGGATTTTTAATCTCACTCACCTGATCAATGAGAAGCGCTTCTGACTAGTCAGGGCGGTCAGGTGACCATGCTGACCAATGAGTGCTCGCCCTTTGCGAGCTACATACGGATCGTGCACCCGCACTGGAGGAGGGGAAGGAGTGTTCACCGAATGGTAAGTGTACCGGGGGGTTGAGTGAGGGGGCCAGATTGAACGGGGCGATTCCGTTTTCCCAAATCCACCTGGAAAAGTGGAATCACCCTTTAAGTTCTAGGGATAGTGTTTAGCAGCCAATTAGCTGCGAGCACCGTTGGGGTAATTGTGAGAGCGGCCATCGCCGCCGTCACAATACAAAGCTTTCAGTGGGAGATTCCACCGTCCAGTGCTGTTCAGCAGGGATTGGGGGAGGGAACCTGTTATATTTAGGGATGCGCCGATACCGTCTTTTCCAGGCCGAGTACAAGAACCGATCCCAGCAATACATTATACTGCAATGCAGAATAATCACAAGCTCCGTGTTGCTCCGGGGGGGATGGGTGGCCTGATGTCTCCGGGGGTCTGAGGCGGGCTGAGAGGGCTCTGAGGTGGGCTCTTAGAAAGGTTGTGCAGACTCTCAGGTGAATTTTGCTCTCAGAACACCGGCGCTGTAAGGAAGGGAGGAGATACAGGGGCCGCGTGTTATACAAGAAGGCCGCCGAGGGCCCCCGGGAAGCGCGATATAGGTATCGGCGCCTCCCTACTTCTAACGTTCTCATTCGGCCCGAAGGTCGTACATAAAAGATATACTGATGTATACTCCACTGAACGCCCCCCACACTTCATAATCATTGCAAAGACTTGTGGTCAGTATTCGGATGTTCTGATCTTCTGCCGATCCCCACCGAAAACCGACAACAACTCTTCTCCCCAAAATCTGATTTGAATAATAATAATAAAAAAAAACATAAAATTGATATCGTTGTGTGTTGGAGTTTTATTCCAGACTATGTAGGGTGTCGCCAGGGCTATGTAGGGTCTCACCGGGGCTATGTAGGGTCTCACCGGGGCTATGTAGGGTCTCACCGGGGCTATGTAGGGTCTCGCCAGGGCTATGTAGGGTCTCGCCGGGGCTATGTAGGGTCTCGCCAGGGCTATGTAGGGTCTCACCGGGGCTATGTAGGGTCTCACCAGGGCTATGTAGGGTCTCACCGGGGAATGTTCTGATCTTCTGCCGATCCCCACCGAAAACCGACAACAACTCTTCTCCCCAAAATCTGATTTGAATAATAAAAAAAACATAAAATTTATCTCGTTGTGTGTTGGAGTTTTATTCCAGACTATGTAGGGTCTCACCGGGCCTATGTAGGGTGTCGCCGGGGCTATGTAGGGTCTCACCGGGCCTATGTAGGCTGTCGCCGGGGCTATGTAGGGTGTCGCCGGGGCTGTGTATGGTGTCGCCGGGGCTATGTAGGGTCTCACCGGGCCTATGTAGGGTGTCGCCGGGGCTGTGTAGGGTGTCGCCGGGGCTATGTAGGGTCTCGCCGGGCCTATGTAGGGTCTCGGCGGGGCTGTGTAGGGTGTCGCCGGGGCTATGTAGGTTGTCGCCGGGGCTATGTAGGGTGTCGCCGGGGCTATGTAGGGTCTCGGCGGGGCTATGTAGGGTCTCGGCGGGGCTATGTAGGGTCTCGCCTGGGCTATGTAGGGTCTCGGCGGCGCTATGTATGGTGTCGCCGGGGCTATGTAGGGTCTCGCCGGGGCTATGTAGGGTCTCGCCGGGGCTGTGTAGGGTCTCGCCGGGGCTGTGTAGGGTGTCGCCGGGGCTATGTAGGGTGTCGCCGGGGCTATGTAGGGTGTCGCCGGGGCTATGTAGGGTCTCACCGGGGCTATGTAGGGTCTCACCGGGGCTATGTAGGGTCTCGCCGGGGCTATGTAGGGTCTCGCCGGGGCTATGTAGGGTCTCGCCGGGGCTATGTAGGGTCTCGCCGGGGCTATGTAGGGTCTCGCCGGGGCTGTGTAGGGTCTCGCCGGGGCTGTGTAGGGTCTCGGCGGGGCTATGTAGGGTGTCGGCGGGGCTATGTAGGGTGTCGCCGGGGCTATGTAGGGTCTCGGCGGGGCTATGTAGGGTCTCGCCGGGGCTATGTAGGGTCTCGCCGGGGCTATGTAGGGTCTCGCCGGGGCTATGTAGGGTCTCGCCGGGGCTATGTAGGGTCTCGCCGGGGCTGTGTAGGGTCTCGCCGGGGCTGTGTAGGGTCTCGCCGGGGCTGTGTAGGGTCTCGGCGGGGCTATGTAGGGTCTCGGCGGGGCTATGTAGGGTCTCGCCGGGGCTATGTAGGGTCTCGCCGGGGCTATGTAGGGTCTCGGCGGGGCTATGTAGGGTCTCGGCGGGGCTATGTAGGGTCTCGCCTGGGCTATGTAGGGTCTCGGCGGCGCTATGTATGGTGTCGCCGGGGCTATGTAGGGTCTCGCCGGGGCTATGTAGGGTCTCGCCGGGGCTGTGTAGGGTCTCGCCGGGGCTGTGTAGGGTGTCGCCGGGGCTATGTAGGGTGTCGCCGGGGCTATGTAGGGTGTCGCCGGGGCTATGTAGGGTCTCACCGGGGCTATGTAGGGTGTCGCCAGGGCTATGTAGGGTCTCACCGGGGCTATGTAGGGTCTCACCGGGGCTATGTAGGGTCTCGCCAGGGCTATGTAGGGTCTCGCTGGGGCTATGTAGGGTCTCGCCGGGGCTATGTAGGGTCTCACCGGGGCTATGTAGGGTGTCGCCGGGGCTATGTAGGGTCTCGCCGGGGCTATGTAGGGTCTCGGCGGGGCTGTGTAGGGTGTCGCCGGGGCTATGTATGGTGTCGCCGGGGCTATGTAGGGTCTCGCCGGGGCTATGTAGGGTCTCGCCGGGGCTATGTAGGGTCTCGCCGGGGCTGTGTAGGGTCTCGCCGGGGCTATGTAGGGTCTCGGCGGGGCTATGTAGGGTCTCGCCGGGGCTATGTAGGGTCTCGCCGGGGCTGTGTAGGGTCTCGCCGGGGCTGTGGAGGGGTAGAAGGAGAAGAGGGGTAGGAGGAGGGGGGATACGTATTTGATCCCCGAGCAGCAGCACATGACATAGAAGTGGGGAAGCTTACACCTGCAGGGGAGGGGGAAGTTGGCAAACCCATCCTCAGCTGAGGTGAAATGCAACCTAACCCTACCAGCAACCCCAACCCTCAGATAAAGCCAGAGCTGCCCCTCATGGCCTAGGTTGTTATAACACAACATGGCATCCCGCCCGAGTGTGGCACATGGGTGGAGCTCGCATCTCCTGCTGTGATGTCATCAAACATGGGATCCAATCAGAGTGTGGCACATGGGTGGAGCTTGAACTTCCTGCTGTGATGTCATCAAACATGGGATCCAATCAGAGTGTGGCCCATGGGTGGAGTTTGAACATCTCACTCTAAAGTCATAATACAACATGCCATCCAGTCAGATGGCTGCATGTGGGCGGAGCTTGCTCCCCCTACAATGATGTCGCAAGACAACATGGAATTAGTGGGGCACAAGGTGTGGAGCTTGTACCCAACTATGATGTCATAATTCGACATTGCACCAAAGAGTAACATTGAAAATACTCATACATCAGAGTGTCCCCCCTCTTATATCAGAGCCCCCCTTACATCAGAGGCCCCCTCTTATATCAGAGCCCCCCTTACATCAGAGGCCCCCTCTTATATCAGAGCCCCCTCTTATATCAGAGCCCCCCTTTACATCAATGCCCCCCAATCAGAGGCCCCCTCTTATATCAGTGCCCCCCTTACATCAGATGCCCCCTCTTATATCAGAGCCCCCTCTTATATCAGAGCCCCCCTTTACATCAATGCCCCCCTCTTATATCAGAGCCCCTTTACATCAGAGCCCCCCTTTACACCAGGGGCCCCCTCTTATATCAGAGCCCTCTTTACATCAATGTCCCCCCTTACATCATAGCCCCCCTTTACATCAGAGGCCCCCTCTTATATCAGAGCCCCACCAATCCCCCCATGATTGATGAGATCCCTGCCCCCACCTCGCTGGTATACATGGTTATGTGGTCAGGTTAAAGAAGAACTCCGGGAATTAAAAAAAAAACTTATCCTCGCAGTAATGCCCTCCACACCCCCCCTCCCCCCATGTGATCGCAATAAAGTTAAGTTAAAAAAAATATAAGATTAAATAAAATGAATGTGAAAACATTTTTACATTTCCCGTATTAATGTAAACACGCGTCGGGTGCGCCTATGTACAAACACAACAATGGTGCTACACGTGTTGGGTATAGCCGCGTGCGCCTTTATGTGTACAGCTCCCCCATATATACTATATACATACAGATCTAACGCAGTACCAGCCCGATCCCTTGTACTATACAAACCAACCACAAGAGGGAGACAAAGTCCACTCTCATCATCCTACGTGTTACATGTCATCCCAGTAATAAGAACCAGAAAATGGATATTTTAGGCAAAGTTCACCTTCTTTCTTCAGTTTTGGATGCAGTATAGATAAGACCTTTGTCAGTTTTTGCTATCTGTGTATGATAGGGGAGGTTTCCCTTCACTTCCTGTCCCAGAGACACCACAGGAAGTAAAAGGAAATCCCTTCGAAGAAGGAGAACTTAGGCAGCTGTCGCCTGAAGAACATTGGAAGGTTCCCCTTCTTATTCTTGTGGTGACAACTGTTAAATGTTGGAGTTTCGATGGTAACCATTAGAGATGTACTGACCCCGATACTATTATCGGTACCGGTACCAAGTATATGGGCTCGTACACGATCCGGTATCAGGAAGACGGGTGGCGAGTCATTACACCCCGCCCGGCTTCCTCATTGGCCGAGAAGCTGGCTCAGCACAGGGATGGTGGGGGCCCCTCATAATGGGCACAGCGGGGGGACAGACCCGGGAACTCAGCACAGGGATGGTGGGGGCTCCTCATAATGGGCACAGCGGGGGTACAGACCCGGGAACTCAGCACAGGGATGGTGGGGGCTCCTCATAATGGGCACAGCGGGGGTACAGACCCGGGAACTCAGCACAGGGATGGTGGGGGCTCCTCATAATGGGCACAGCGGGGGTACAGACCCGGGAACTCAGCACAGGGATGGTGGGGGCTCCTCATAATGGGCACAGCGGGGGTACAGACCCGGGAACTCAGCACAGGGATGGTGGGGGCTCCTCATAATGGGCACAGCGGGGGTACAGACCCGGGAACTCAGCACAGGGATGGTGGGGGCTCCTCATAATGGGCACAGCGGGGGTACAGACCCGGGAACTCAGCACAGGGATGGTGGGGGCTCCTCATAATGGGCACAGCGGGGGTACAGACCCGGGAACTCAGCACAGGGATGGTGGGGGCTCCTCATAATGGGCACAGCGGGGGTACAGACCCGGGAACTCAGCACAGGGATGGTGGGGGCTCCTCATAATGGGCACAGCGGGGGTACAGACCCGGGAACTCAGCACAGGGATGGTGGGGGCTCCTCATAATGGGCACAGCGGGGGTACAGACCCGGGAACTCAGCACAGGGATGGTGGGGGCTCCTCATAATGGGCACAGCGGGGGTACAGACCCGGGAACTCAGCACAGGGATGGTGGGGGCTCCTCATAATGGGCACAGCGGGGGTACAGACCCGGGAACTCAGCACAGGGATGGTGGGGGCTCCTCATAATGGGCACAGCGGGGGTACAGACCCGGGAACTCAGCACAGGGATGGTGGGGGCTCCTCATAATGGGCACAGCGGGGGTACAGACCCGGGAACTCAGCACAGGGATGGTGGGGGCTCCTCATAATGGGCACAGCGGGGGTACAGACCCGGGAACTCAGCACAGGGATGGTGGGGGCTCCTCATAATGGGCACAGCGGGGGTACAGACCCGGGAACTCAGCACAGGGATGGTGGGGGCTCCTCATAATGGGCACAGCGGGGGTACAGACCCGGGAACTCAGCACAGGGATGGTGGGGGCTCCTCATAATGGGCACAGCGGGGGTACAGACCCGGGAACTCAGCACAGGGATGGTGGGGGCTCCTCATAATGGGCACAGCGGGGGTACAGACCCGGGAACTCAGCACAGGGATGGTGGGGGCTCCTCATAATGGGCACAGCGGGGGTACAGACCCGGGAACTCAGCACAGGGATGGTGGGGGCTCCTCATAATGGGCACAGCGGGGGTACAGACCCGGGAACTCAGCACAGGGATGGTGGGGGCTCCTCATAATGGGCACAGCGGGGGTACAGACCCGGGAACTCAGCACAGGGATGGTGGGGGCTCCTCATAATGGGCACAGCGGGGGTACAGACCCGGGAACTCAGCACAGGGATGGTGGGGGCTCCTCATAATGGGCACAGCGGGGGTACAGACCCGGGAACTCAGCACAGGGATGGTGGGGGCTCCTCATAATGGGCACAGCGGGGGTACAGACCCGGGAACTCAGCACAGGGATGGTGGGGGCTCCTCATAATGGGCACAGCGGGGGTACAGACCCGGGAACTCAGCACAGGGATGGTGGGGGCTCCTCATAATGGGCACAGCGGGGGTACAGACCCGG
This sequence comes from Nanorana parkeri, assembly GCF_000935625.1. NCBI lineage: Eukaryota > Metazoa > Chordata > Amphibia > Anura > Dicroglossidae > Nanorana > Nanorana parkeri. Next base: position 35,542 of record NW_017309981.1, read on the forward strand.
GAACTCAGCACAGGGATGGTGGGGGCTCCTCATAATGGGCACAGCGGGGGTACAGACCCGGGAACTCAGCACAGGGATGGTGGGGGCTCCTCATAATGGGCACAGCGGGGGTACAGACCCGGGAACTCAGCACAGGGATGGTGGGGGCTCCTCATAATGGGCACAGCGGGGGTACAGACCCGGGAACTCAGCACAGGGATGGTGGGGGCTCCTCATAATGGGCACAGCGGGGGTACAGACCCGGGAACTCAGCACAGGGATGGTGGGGGCTCCTCATAATGGGCACAGCGGGGGTACAGACCCGGGAACTCAGCACAGGGATGGTGGGGGCTCCTCATAATGGGCACAGCGGGGGTACAGACCCGGGAACTCAGCACAGGGATGGTGGGGGCTCCTCATAATGGGCACAGCGGGGGTACAGACCCGGGAACTCAGCACAGGGATGGTGGGGGCTCCTCATAATGGGCACAGCGGGGGTACAGACCCGGGAACTCAGCACAGGGATGGTGGGGGCTCCTCATAATGGGCACAGCGGGGGTACAGACCCGGGAACTCAGCACAGGGATGGTGGGGGCTCCTCATAATGGGCACAGCGGGTGTACAGACCTGGGAACTAGGCACAGGGATGGTCGGAACTCCTCATAATGGGCACAGCGGG
>NW_017309982.1:0-746 GCF_000935625.1 Nanorana parkeri
CGCGCCGCAGACCAGACTCGGCATGGAGGACAATGAGGCCCGCGCTCCGCCTGACAGCAGATGGCATCCGGCACGTGGCACCGGGTAATAGACACCCTTCAAGGAATGAGACACACAATGGATGTGACATGTTCCCCCCGAGCAACCCAGACAAAGAGCGCTAATGAGATCAGGAGCCATTATGGGAATGGTAACACTCACCCAGAAATCAATATTAATCCCGTTACCTCCTGACACCGGCTGAGGTGATGACATCCAGACACCGCACAGCGACAGATTAACCCCAACTACCCCACAAAGAGCCAAACTCCACCCACAACACAACGCACATTACACTTCCTCCAGTAGTTTGTGTCTCTGCCCCTCCCACAATGGTGAGATTTCCCTCAAGTAGTTGTTGTGTCTCTGCCCCTCCCACAATGGTGAGATTCCCCCCAGTAGTTTGTGTCTCTGCCCCTCCCACAATGATGATATTTCCCTCAAGTAGTTTGTGTCTCTGCCCCTCCCACAATGGTGAGATTTCCCCCAGTAGTTTGTGTCTCTGCCCCTCCCACAATGGTGAGATTTCCCCCAGTAGTTTGTGTCTCTGCCCCTCCCACAATGGTGAGATTTCCCCCAGTAGTTTGTGTCTCTGCCCCTCCCACAATGGTGAGATTTCCCCCAGTAGTTTGTGTCTCTGCCCCTCCCACAATGGTGAGATTTCCCCCAGTAGTTTGTGTCTCTGCCCCTCCCACAATGGTGAGATT
>NW_017309982.1:3938-6516 GCF_000935625.1 Nanorana parkeri
GGGAGGGGGGGGGCAGTTGGTGTAAGGGGCCCAGGTATGGGGGGAGGGTGGGTGCCCCGGCCGCACCTGATCTTGTAGTTTGGGTAGGGGAATGGGGGGGTAGTTGGTGTAAGGGGCCCAGGTATGGGGGGAGGGTGGGTGCCCCGGCCGCACCTGATCTTGTAGTTGGGGAAGGTATGCTTCTTGCGGATCACCCTCTTCAGTTGGGTGACGATGATGGAGGTCAGCTGCGGCATGGGCCGACCCTCGAACTGGCTGTGCACCTGGAAGTCGATGAGCGGCTCCTATGGGTGCCCCGGCCGCACCTGATCTTGTAGTTGGGGAAGGTATGCTTCTTGCGGATCACCCTCTTCAGTTGGGTGACGATGATGGAGGTCAGCTGCGGCATGGGCCGACCCTCGAACTGGCTGTGCACCTGGAAGTCGATGAGCGGCTCCTCCAGGAAGCAGACCGACCAATGGCTGAAGGGCAGGCGGCTGAGCACCAGGCGGACTCGGCCCTGCAGACGTGCCAGGCGGACGGCCAGGAAGGCGGATTTCCCAAATAGCAGCTCCACGTCGATGGCCAATCGGAAACCGCCGGAATAGTCCAGCTCAAGTTCAAAGCTTAGTTCTGGGGGGAGGGGCTCCGCAGGGGAGGGTCCTGGCGAGAGTAGGCGGATCCCACTCACCTCAGGCACCGCCTCCCCCAGGCTCAGTTCGCGGACGCTCAGCCCCTCCAGGAGGCGTCCAGCCGTACGGGACAGCAGCAGCTCTTCCAGCTCCACCCGGATCTTGCGGAGCATCCAGCGGCGCAGCTCAGCCGTATCCCGGAGCTCCCGGAACAGGAAGAGGAAGATTGCATTCAGGAAGTGGCAGCTCTCTGCCCCGGCCCGGCCAGCCACATCATCCCTCTGGGGGAGCCCGGAGGATGGGGGAGGTGCCCAGGCCGGCCGCCGGTACATTGACAGCAGAACCGTCAGCAGACAGCCGGCCAGAGCGGCCAACACCAGAGCCAGCACCATCCCGGCCAGACACTGCGGCCCCGCCCACACTGTGCGCCTGGGGAGGAGCCTGCCCTATCACATGACCCGTGTGGCCTAAAGAGGGAGGTCACATGACTGCCATACGGGAGCCTTACTGGAAGACGGACCTGGAGGGCGGAGTTACAGAGCTCTGTCGACGATCCAATCAGACGGAAGGCGGTACGCTAGCGGTCACGTGGCTCACTTCCTGGAAGATCATTGGAGGAGAGGCCGAGGACCCGGAGGTCAGCTGACTCATTCCAAAACCCGTCATCGGAACGCACAAGAGAGCGGAGACTTTGTGTCAGCTGACTTATCCTTCACATACTTCATTGGCTGGCTGTGTGTAGCGGGATGACGTCATTACGCACAGGGCTATAACACTCTTCCTCCAATTTTGAGGCATTGGCAATTTGGCTGGGGGCGGGGCGATCACTGACGTCGGACACGTGCTGTTATGGAGACGGAAGAAGCGGTGAAGGTGAAATCGTGTTCCTGCCTGGAAGGGGGAGGTGGCCTCTTGTCTAGAGGGGCGGGACATAGGCGATGGGGGCGTAAACTCTGAGGGACGTGGTGAGCGGTGTTGATATGTAGGCACCTGGCCCCGCCCCAAACAGCCATCCAATGATAAAAGGTTTATTGGTGAGTGTGGGAGGGGTTAGACCCTCGGTGTCCCCTCTGGGGTGATTCACTCTGTATTTGTCCTGGCGTCACTTGTATAGGATGTGATAGGAAATCCAAAATGTTACAATTGTCACCAGAACAAGGAATGATGGGGAATTCCCAATGGGCACAGCAAGGAGAGATTTCCTCTTCCTGTTGTGTCTCAGGGACAGGAAGTGAATAGAAATCTGAATGTGACACAGCGGGCAAATAAATCTTCCAAAGTCTCCACCTGAAACGGAGGAAAGAAAAGTTTAACCCATCAACACACTGCACTGGGCACCTGACACTGATACCCCCTGGGGGTAATCCCTCCACCGTGGGGTAATATTCATCCTCCCCCTGGGGGTAACCCCTCCCCCCTGGAATAATATTCACCCTGGGGTAACCGCTCCCCTCTGGGTAATATTCCCCCTCCCCCTGGGGGTAACCCCTCCCCTCTTGGGTAATATTCCCCCTGGGGTAACCGCTCCCCTCTGGGTAATATTCCCCCTGGGGTAACCGCTCCCCTCTGGGTAATATTCCCCCTCCCCCTGGGGGTAACCCCTCCCCTCTTGGGTAATATTCCCCCTGGGGTAACCGCTCCCCTCTGGGTAATATTCCCCCTCCCCCTGGGGGTAACCGCTCCCCTCTGGGTAATATTCCCCCTCCCCCTGGGGGTAACCGCTCCCCTCTGGGTAATATTCCCCCTCCCCCTGGGGGTAACCGCTCCCCTCTGGGTAATATTCCCCCTCCCCCTGGGGGTAACCGCTCCCCTCTTGGGTAATATTCCCCCTCCCCCTGGGGTAACCGCTCCCCTCTTGGGTAATACTCCCCCTCCCCCTGGGGTAACCGCTCCCCTCTGGGTAATATTCCCCCTCCCCCTGGGGGTAACCCCTCCCCTCTTGGGTAATATTCCCCCTACCCCTGGGG
>NW_017309982.1:8524-9113 GCF_000935625.1 Nanorana parkeri
GGTAATAGTCCCCCCTACCCCTGGGGGTAACCCCTCCCCTCTGGGGTAATAGTCACCCTCCCCCTCGGGTAACCCTCTCCCCTGACCTGGGAGAGGTCAGAGGTCACAGGAGAGGTCAGGAGAAGGTAATCCCCTCGCACTGACATCCACCCGATCATGTGTGTGCCCTGCTGACCCTTCTATAGAGAGAAGGGAGGGGCGTGTTCTCTGCTTCTGATTGGCTCAGAGACACAGCTGACCTCCGCAGGATCCGCAGCGAGGGATTGGCCTGCTGGGTGTGAAGAGCTGAGGTCAGAGGTCAGGAGGGGGAGGAGCAATGTTGTGTCTTCACCGCTATAGTGATGGAAAGTCTTCTTCCATACATCTCATCATCAAAAAAAAATGGCCGCCGGTGACCCCTCAGCGTGTGTGGAGAACATACGTGTTAAGAGGGACGTGTGTGGGGAAGAGACGTGCGTGGGGAAGAGACGTGCGTGGAGGAGAGACGTGCGTGGGGAAGAGACGTGCGTGGAGGAGAGACGTGCGTGGAGGAGAGACGCGCGTGGGGAAGAGACGCGCGTGGAGAAGAGACGCGCGTGGGGAAGAGACG
>NW_017309982.1:10347-12099 GCF_000935625.1 Nanorana parkeri
GCGTGGGGAAGAGACGTGCGTGGAGGAGAGACGTGCGTGGGGAAGAGACGTGCGTGGGGGAAAGACGTGCGTGGAGGAGAGACGTGCGTGGGGGAAAGACGTGCGTGGAGGAGAGACGTGCGTGTGGGAGAGACGTGCGTGGAGGAGAGACGTGCGTGGGGAAGAGACGTGTGTGGGGAAGAGACGTGTGTGGGGAATGCTCGTATGTAGTGGACACGGATGGACATTTGGGATGAAGAGCACGGAGGAATCTTCACCAGCTTCGGAGAACATATCACTGATCAGAGGCGACAATGGAGGACCGAACTACAACACGCGGTGCCTGAGCGCCGGATACAGACTTCGTTATAGGTGCCGCAGCCCGGCGTTCATACAATGTCTCGGGGAGAATGTTTGTCATGTCTCACACGGGTGGCTATATATATAGATTTGTAGCGTCATTCACACGGGTGAATCTCTGTCAATGTTCCTTCTGTGTGAATAGAACCAGATGAAACCTTTGCTGTCCGGAGCATTGTGATGTAATAATGAATTGCGGCCAGCAGATGGCGCCGGGGTACAGAGCAGATAAATAGTGATCCGTGTGCTCCTCGGGCTCCATCTAGGGGCCACAATTCATTATTACATCACAGCGCGCCTGGAGGGAGAATATAACGTGAATGTTGGTTCAGGATGAACGTTCACACAGATTTGCCGAGTGAATAGCTGTGTGAATTGTTTCTAAGCAGAATCCCCCACAGACATAGGGGGGTCCGTTCACAAAGATGCCGAGGGCAGCCGTGTGACTAACCGACCCGGAGTGAAGTGAGCCCAACACCGTTCAGCTCTTCACCTCAGGCTGTTGCGGCTGATTTCAGGCGTGGCTTCGGGTCGGCCAAACGCGCTCAGCATGTTCGGCCGACCCGGAGTGCAGAAGGAGTTGGACTCGGCCGATCTGACACTGCTACTCGCTGCTGTGCGGCCTATCCTCATGGATTCCGAACAGCAGAGAGTGAATAGCTCGGCTCGGTATTCGGGTCGGTACCTCTGGTGGGTCCCGAGCAGAATAGTAAAACAGTAGAAAAATAAAATAGAAACCGATTGGCAGAGCCGGAGGGGGTATGAAAGCCGACTGTGCTGAGCTCTCATGGTGCTGATGTCCCCTGGTTACCAGGTAACCTAGCAACCTAGTAACGGCTCGCCTGAGCTGCTCGGCCAACTTCGGGAGCTGTACGGGCTACGGTGAATACGGTGAATATCGCGTACAGTGGCACTTCGGGGTCCTGGGGCCGAAGCTACGGCTAGATCCTTCGGCAGCTTAGTGAACAGACCCCATAGAGTGCGGTAGCAAACCTCCGGCCCCTCCAGCTGTGGGTGGAACTACAAATCCCATGAGGCATTGCAACACTCCCCCGTGTACAACACCCGCGACTACAAAGACCCGAAAACTGATAAATCCTAACCGGGTGACGTCCAATCTCCTCCGAGTCCCCTTCATTGTCCCATCTCCGAGCTGCTGATCTCCTGCAGACTCTTCACAGACACTTCCTGTCTCCAACGATGGCTGCAGGACATTTCTCAGGGCGGGGCTCCTGATGGTGACAACACAGGGCATCAATTGGGAGTCAGAGAGAGATTACCGTCACCCTATAACAGGAAGTGTCTGAACAAGGACAGAGCGTTGTCACCCTATAACAGGAAGTGTCTGAACAAGCACACAGCGTTGTCAACCATATTACATCAGGTTGTACCTCACCCCACCATGAGACCCCC
>NW_017309982.1:12554-12954 GCF_000935625.1 Nanorana parkeri
TCAGGTTGGACCCCCCCCGACCATGACACCCCCCCCGGTCACATGACCATCTATATTCCTCACCCATGACAGTCTCACCATCAGCCAATCACAGATCTCCGCCCAGAGAGACAACAACTGTACACGGCGCCATGACTACATCCTGACAGGTAGAAGGAAGTCTCCCCTCCCCCAGTGATGATGTCATCAGTCTGCTGCAGGCAGGAGGAAGCATGTTTCGGGGGAAGGGAAGCGCCTCTCTGGAGTTCTCAGTCCTCGGTGTGGCTTCCCTTCCACATGTCCCCGGGTTAATCCTCCACTAGAGGGCGCACACGGTCACATGACTCCGCCTCCCTTCAGCCCCTGAGATCAGCCGCACAGGGGGTGCATTGTTTTTATGGTCACATGGCTGTGCAGGAAG
>NW_017309982.1:13023-15458 GCF_000935625.1 Nanorana parkeri
TCCTCCCATGCTCCTCAGCGCCATCTGGTGGCCACACGGAGGTATTACATCACATACACGGGACAGGAGAGGGATATATATACAAAGAACGTTCCTTGTTGCTTCTATTCACTCCAGCTGTCACCCCCCCGTCCAATCAGAGACCTCCTGCTTAGACACCCCGAGGACAAGTGAAACCCGAGGATGGATAAGGCACGGAATCCTCTGTCCCTGGGTTCCCAGATCTTCAGATTCGGGGGTGAGGCCGCTGCTCCTCATTGGACAGAAACTCATTCTGGGAGGAGGATGGAGGCTGCCATTGCTGAGCTCTGACTGTCATGTTCATCCTCTGCTTTATTCTGTGCAGATAATGTCCCCCGACTGGGGATGGATATGACTGCCAGGCAACCAGCAATTCCGGGTCCTCCGTAGCAGCTGCTGGGGTCAGTGGACTGTAGGGGGCGATATCATCCAATAGAAATGTATTATAGATCCCGCCCCCGCGGAATGTCCAGGGCCATTTCATGCGGAAAACTTTCCAGTTACTTCAACAGCCTGCAGAGGGGCCCCAGGAATTGGGACATATAGAGCCTGTGAGGGGCCCCAGTAATTGGTACATATAGAGCCTGTGAGGGGCCCCAGGAATTGGGACATATAGAGCCTGTGAGGGGCCCCAGTAATTGGGACATATAGAGCCTGTGAGGGGCCCCAGGAAATGGGACAGTCAAAGCCTGCAAGGGACCCCAAGAATTGGAACAGCAAGAGTCTATGAGGGGCCCTGGGATTTGGGACGTCCAGAGTCTTTCAGGGGCCCCAGGAACAGGGACACATAGAACTTAATAGAGTCCCCAGGATTTGGGACACATAAAGCCTGAGAGGGGCCCCAGGAATTGGGATATATAGAGGCTGCGAGGGGCCCCAGGAATTGGGACATATAGAGCTTGTGAGAGGCCCCAGGAATTGAGACATATAGAGCTTGTGAGGGGCCCCAGCAATTGGGACATATAGAGCCTGTGAGGGGCCCCAGCAATTGGGACATATAGAAGAGCCTTTGAGGGGCCCCAGGAATTGGGACATATAGAGCCTGCAGAAGGGCCCCGGGAATTGGGACATATAGATTCGTGAGGGGCCCCAGGAATTGGGACATATATAGCCTGTGAGGGGCCCCAGGAATTGGGACACATAGAGCCTGAGAGGGGCCCCAGGAATTGGGACATATAGAGCCTGTGAGGGGCCCCAGGAATTGGGACATATAGAGCCTGTGAGGGGCCCCAGGAAGCTGGCAGCCATTGGGCGCAGTGCCGGCTGTGACCACAAGGTGTCAGTGTGCCTCCACTCTGGGATCAGCATTGTATTTCCCTGTAGAGGTGGAATTGTGTCTACAGCGCTGAGACTCGGGGTCACGACCCGCAGAGCACCCGGGGTCACGGGGTCATGGGTACAGCCTGGATCAGCACCTGTGGTCCCCTCCTACTCTATAGCCAAGGGCCTGTACCCCACCAGCCTTCCCACTCTGTGTTTGTTTGTGGAGGATGAGCGGCTCTGATTAGCCCGGTTATGACGGCGGTCCAGGCCAGAGCAGCGCCCAGGGGCCAGGGAAGCAGCAGGTGGCCCTCAGAAAGCAACATGGCCGCCGGAGCCCCATACTGAGCTGATTATAGCGCGGCGCTGTGACCACCTGTTGTGTGGAAGCAAACAAACTGCAGGTGGTGTCATACGTCACCCCCAATATCCGCACACATGTAATAATACCCCGGGCAGTGGGGCCCCATGTACAGCGCCGTGCACATCGGATGGAAGGTCGGCTACGCGCTAGGGAAGGTTTTGTATTGTTATCTGCAGCCTTGTAGCCTCCCCTCAGTGTGAGCTGTATGTCACTGTCAATGATACATCGCTGACCAATAGGAGACGAGACCAACAACTAGCAGATGACGGGATTGTGTCATTTATCAGCTGCACAAGTAGTCAGCACCGGGGGGGGAGGGGCTCTGAATAGCTGTGCCCACCAATCAATGATAAGCTACACATCACAGCAAAAACAATTCTCCATAAAGGTGAGTGATGGCATGAAAACCTGGACACCGGAGGAGCGGCGATTGAATATTTGAAGTGAACATTCACCCGATTTGGTGGGTGAATTTCTCTCGGTGAATCTCCTCTCTCAGGACGGCGGAATGTTTTCACACAGATGCCCTTCGCAGCTCCTCCCCTAAGTGGTATTTTCAGTGTCCCGGCGGTGGGAATTCTCCGCCCATCAGCGACTTTGAAATCTTTATTGAGACAGGTACAGGCGCCACTGGGGGTGGAGTCTGATCCCCTCCGGCACTGTAGTCTGATCCCCCCCGGCACTGTAGTCTGATCCCCCCGGCACTGTAGTCTGATCCCCCCCGGCACTGTAGTCTGATCCCCCCGGCACTGTAGTCTGATCCCCCCCGGCACTGTAGTCTGATCCCCCC
>NW_017309982.1:31663-34816 GCF_000935625.1 Nanorana parkeri
TCCTCCCATGCTCCTCAGCGCCATCTGGTGGCCACACGGAGGTATTACATCACATACACGGGACAGGAGAGGGATATATATACAAAGAACGTTCCTTGTTGCTTCTATTCACTCCAGCTGTCACCCCCCCGTCCAATCAGAGACCTCCTGCTTAGACACCCCGAGGACAAGTGAAACCCGAGGATGGATAAGGCACGGAATCCTCTGTCCCTGGGTTCCCAGATCTTCAGATTCGGGGGTGAGGCCGCTGCTCCTCATTGGACAGAAACTCATTCTGGGAGGAGGATGGAGGCTGCCATTGCTGAGCTCTGACTGTCATGTTCATCCTCTGCTTTATTCTGTGCAGATAATGTCCCCCGACTGGGGATGGATATGACTGCCAGGCAACCAGCAATTCCGGGTCCTCCGTAGCAGCTGCTGGGGTCAGTGGACTGTAGGGGGCGATATCATCCAATAGAAATGTATTATAGATCCCGCCCCCGCGGAATGTCCAGGGCCATTTCATGCGGAAAACTTTCCAGTTACTTCAACAGCCTGCAGAGGGGCCCCAGGAATTGGGACATATAGAGCCTGTGAGGGGCCCCAGTAATTGGTACATATAGAGCCTGTGAGGGGCCCCAGGAATTGGGACATATAGAGCCTGTGAGGGGCCCCAGTAATTGGGACATATAGAGCCTGTGAGGGGCCCCAGGAAATGGGACAGTCAAAGCCTGCAAGGGACCCCAAGAATTGGAACAGCAAGAGTCTATGAGGGGCCCTGGGATTTGGGACGTCCAGAGTCTTTCAGGGGCCCCAGGAACAGGGACACATAGAACTTAATAGAGTCCCCAGGATTTGGGACACATAAAGCCTGAGAGGGGCCCCAGGAATTGGGATATATAGAGGCTGCGAGGGGCCCCAGGAATTGGGACATATAGAGCTTGTGAGAGGCCCCAGGAATTGAGACATATAGAGCTTGTGAGGGGCCCCAGCAATTGGGACATATAGAGCCTGTGAGGGGCCCCAGCAATTGGGACATATAGAAGAGCCTTTGAGGGGCCCCAGGAATTGGGACATATAGAGCCTGCAGAAGGGCCCCGGGAATTGGGACATATAGATTCGTGAGGGGCCCCAGGAATTGGGACATATATAGCCTGTGAGGGGCCCCAGGAATTGGGACACATAGAGCCTGAGAGGGGCCCCAGGAATTGGGACATATAGAGCCTGTGAGGGGCCCCAGGAAGCTGGCAGCCATTGGGCGCAGTGCCGGCTGTGACCACAAGGTGTCAGTGTGCCTCCACTCTGGGATCAGCATTGTATTTCCCTGTAGAGGTGGAATTGTGTCTACAGCGCTGAGACTCGGGGTCACGACCCGCAGAGCACCCGGGGTCACGGGGTCATGGGTACAGCCTGGATCAGCACCTGTGGTCCCCTCCTACTCTATAGCCAAGGGCCTGTACCCCACCAGCCTTCCCACTCTGTGTTTGTTTGTGGAGGATGAGCGGCTCTGATTAGCCCGGTTATGACGGCGGTCCAGGCCAGAGCAGCGCCCAGGGGCCAGGGAAGCAGCAGGTGGCCCTCAGAAAGCAACATGGCCGCCGGAGCCCCATACTGAGCTGATTATAGCGCGGCGCTGTGACCACCTGTTGTGTGGAAGCAAACAAACTGCAGGTGGTGTCATACGTCACCCCCAATATCCGCACACATGTAATAATACCCCGGGCAGTGGGGCCCCATGTACAGCGCCGTGCACATCGGATGGAAGGTCGGCTACGCGCTAGGGAAGGTTTTGTATTGTTATCTGCAGCCTTGTAGCCTCCCCTCAGTGTGAGCTGTATGTCACTGTCAATGATACATCGCTGACCAATAGGAGACGAGACCAACAACTAGCAGATGACGGGATTGTGTCATTTATCAGCTGCACAAGTAGTCAGCACCGGGGGGGGAGGGGCTCTGAATAGCTGTGCCCACCAATCAATGATAAGCTACACATCACAGCAAAAACAATTCTCCATAAAGGTGAGTGATGGCATGAAAACCTGGACACCGGAGGAGCGGCGATTGAATATTTGAAGTGAACATTCACCCGATTTGGTGGGTGAATTTCTCTCGGTGAATCTCCTCTCTCAGGACGGCGGAATGTTTTCACACAGATGCCCTTCGCAGCTCCTCCCCTAAGTGGTATTTTCAGTGTCCCGGCGGTGGGAATTCTCCGCCCATCAGCGACTTTGAAATCTTTATTGAGACAGGTACAGGCGCCACTGGGGGTGGAGTCTGATCCCCTCCGGCACTGTAGTCTGATCCCCCCCGGCACTGTAGTCTGATCCCCCCGGCACTGTAGTCTGATCCCCCCCGGCACTGTAGTCTGATCCCCCCGGCACTGTAGTCTGATCCCCCCCGGCAGGCACTGTAGGAGCGCGGGGGAGAGGAGCAAGGGTGGTGAAGGGAGGACGCGGCCGGTGAAGGGAGGACGCGGATGGTGAAGGGAGGACGCGGATGGTGAAGGGAGGACGCGGCCGGTGAAGGGAGGGCGCGGCCGGTGAGGGGAGGACGCGGCCGGTGAAGGGAGGACGTGGCCGGTGAAGGGAGGACGCGGCCGGGGAAGGGAGGAGGCGGCCGGTGAAGGGAGGGCGCGGCCGGTGAAGGGAGGACGCGGCCGGTGAAGGGAGGACGCGTCCGGTGACGGTTCTCCTATAACTAGGACAATGTACAGAGAGATCTCCCCATGACGTCTGAAGACCGGGCCGGCTCGGGTTTGGCTGGAGTGACCGTTCAATGTCCTGCCGTGTCCGGCCACAAGAGGAGACCCCGGGAACGGAGCTGGATTCCCGGTGGGAAAGGAGAGACTCACGAGGACCGAGGCCACACATGGGTGTCACTCCGGATTGTAGAATTTGTATTGTGCAGTTTTCGGGGGCCCCTCCACCCGTCTCCCGTCTGTTACCCTGCGGCAGACGAAACAACCTCCAATCATCTGTCAGATCTCATTGTGACAACCCGTCAGGATGATCATGTGACCCAATAATAATGAGAGGAGATCCTCTGCCGGAATCTGGCAATGATAATAGTCGGAGCCGCCCGGTGATACCTGGAGGAGTGTACTCGGCCCTCCCAGAGAACTACAGAACAATTGCCCTCTGAGGAGGGATTCTGTAGCTTAGCAAAAGGCAACTG
>NW_017309982.1:34985-36168 GCF_000935625.1 Nanorana parkeri
CGCCCCCCCGGCCTTTCATGACCAACAAAGAGGAAATCCCATCAGAGGGGGATTGTGTGCTGTGCGCCTCGTGTCTCTGCGGGGCCACAAATTACTCCGTGTCTGGACAACCTGTCCTCTGTCTGAGAGGAGAGGAGCAAGGCCATGGCCTGGAAGGTGATAACCCCACGTTCAGGCCGCATGGACTCCATGTATGATGGGCGGGGCATCTATCGGCCATTGTGGTGCAGCAGGGGGGCATCTATCGGCCATTGTGGTGCAGCAGGGGGGCATCTATCGGCCATCGTGGTGCAGCAGGGAGGGGCATCTATCGGCCATTGTGGTGCAGCAGGGAGGGGCAGCGGGTGGAGTTCCCTGCAGTCGGGGTTCCCCCACAAGTCTCCGGCGGTCCCTGCGGTGTAATCAGCGGTAATCCGATCTCCGGGTGACACGCCGGCTGACATAACGATGGAATTGTGAAGCCGTGTCACCACAACGTCTCAGCGCCGAGCCGTGTTTGGAATTCGTGGTTAGGACGGGGCCCCCCGAGAAGCCGGCTGAGCCGCAGCTCCTGACATGTTTTGGGGTCCCCCCGGGGTGACTGACGCTCTGACACGGAATAATTGGCTGCGATGTGGACGGTGGGGCCCCTAGGAGCCGGCGGCCCGCTCCCCTCCCGGCTGTTGTGTCTGCGATAACGGGAACACCAATTACTGCCAATAAAAGCTCGTCGCCGGGGGGCCGCCGCACCCCCCAATTAGTGTCCTCGTTCTGTATCGGGGGGAGGGGCACGGACCGCATTCCGGCACGTGCCTCTGATAAGACTTCTCCCCGGCATAGGGAGGAGCGGGAACGTCTGCGGAGGGTTCCGAGGGAACCGGGACGCATCTACAACGCATGGAGAACCAATCACAGGCAGGAGACCGCCGACCACACGCCGAGAACTTTCCTTCCTCGGAGGATTCGGGGAAAATTGGGAGATTTGTACAGAATTTTGGGGGAGGGGCTTTCACCTCGTCCGTCATAATAAATCCCCTTCTGATGGCTTCTTATACATAAATTAGGCTCCGCCTCCGAAATAGCGCCACAAAAGAGATCAGGAAACGTCGTTAGAATACGACGACGCGGTATACATTGGAGTCGGCGGGGGAGGGTAAAGTAAAGCCCAGCTCCGGGTTTGGAGCAGTGAACACGCCGTGGCCTC
>NW_017309983.1:0-5692 GCF_000935625.1 Nanorana parkeri
TTCCGGCGCGTCGTCATCCTGGGCGGGATCCTCTCCTCTCTGGGGATGCTCCTCGCTTCCTTCTCCACCGGACTCTACCAACTCTACCTCAGCATAGGGGTCGTGTCAGGTAAGTCCCTCCTCCATGTACAGGGGGCGGGGCTTCTATACACCTCCCCCCTCCTGCATCTCCTTTCCCTGCAGGGGGAGGAGACTCATAGCTCCCTTCTATGTATCACCCTGCAGGAGGAGGAGACTGGTATCACCCTGCAGGGGGCGTGTCATGTGGGAGGTGCCGTTGCCCCGGGTAACCCCTTTGTCTCTCCGCAGGTCTCGGCTGGGCGTTGATATTCTCCCCCTCCATGGCGGCGGTGACCTCCCACTTCTCGCGCAGGAGGACTCTGGCCACGGGCTTTGTGCTGACGGGCTGCGGGGTCTTCTCCTTCGCGCTGACGCCCCTCCTGCAGTTCCTGGTGGAGACGTTCTCCTGGCGGGGCGCCATGCTCCTGCTCTCCGCCGTCACCCTTCATTCGGTGCCTTGCGGGGCCCTCCTGCGTCCGCTCAGCTCGGGGCCCCCCCAGCCTCAGCGCTCCTTCCTGTGGGGGTGGGAGCTGCTCCGTGATTGGTCCTTCATGCGGTACTGCCTGGCCATCACCCTCATCAACGCCGCCTACTTTGTGCCCTACCTCCACCTGGTGGCCCACATGCGGCTGAGGGGGGTGGGGGAGCGCCTGGCCGCGGTGCTGATGTCCCTGGTGGGCGTGGCCGACGTGGCGGGACGCCTGTTCGCCGGTTGGCTGGCCGATCTCACCCCGAAACGCGTCCTGCTCCACCTCAGCTTCTGGACCGGACTGACCGCCCTGGTCCTGGGGCTCCTCCCACTGGCGGGTAATGAGGTGGGGATGGGCGTGGCCGCCGTGGCCTATGGATTTAGCGCTGGGGCCCTGACCCCCGGCGTCTTCTCCTGCCTGCCCCTGGTGGTGGGAACGGAGAAGGTTCTCCCTGCACTGGGACTGCTGCAGATGGTGGAGAGTGTCGAGCGGAGACTGCTAGAGGGGGCCAGAGATGGGGCGGAGACTGCTAGAGGGGGCCATGGATGGGGCGGAGACTGCTAGAGGGGGCCATAGATGGGGCGGAGACTGCTAGAGGGGGCCATAGATGGGGCGGAGACTGCTAGAGGGGGCCATGGATGGGGCGGAGACTGTTAGAGGGGGCCAGAGATGGGGCGGAGGCTGTCAGTGGGGGCCAGAGATGGGGCAGAGACTGTTAGAGGGGGCCATGGATGGGGCGGAGACTGTTAGAGGGGGCCATGGATGAGGCGGAGACTGTCAGTGGGGGCCATGGATGGGGCGGAGACTGTTAGAGGGGGCCAGAGAAGGGGCGGAGACTGTTAGAGGGGGCCAGAGATGTATAGATGGTGCAGTTGGGGGCGGAGCCATAGCCAGTTATCCCCGCCCCCCCCAGGAAGCAGTCGGGGAGTTTTCAGCCATGACACATTTATTGCAGAGAGTGTTAGAGGATTGTATACACAGGGTGATGATGTCACCACTCCCCGTATCTCTCCTCCAGGCTGGCTCCGGGATTGGACGGGAGATTTCTCCATCTCCTTCATCATCTGTGGCGTCTTCCTCATCCTCGGAGCCATCATCATCCTCACCCTCCCCGGAGCCCTCTGCAGGCGCAGCCAATCAGAGAGCAGGATTCCACAAAGCGCCAACGGACCGGCGGCCAAAGAGAGACTGATCGTGACCAATGGCACCAGCTGGGCGGGGCATCCATCGCTGGTGGAATATAGGGGCGGAGCCAATCTACCTCCATATGTCATGTCTTCATCAGAGCTCAGGGAACCGTGCCTTAGTACAGCCGGCACTGGCCCCGCCCCCTGCGCTGTGACATCATCACACACCGCTAACACTGAGCTCCCATGTCATCAATAAAATGGCTATTTATTAGAAAGCAGCGTCAGAGTTATTGATCCGCCCACCGCCGGGGACCCGCCCACCGCCGGCCCCCTCACAGAGTGCTCAGACGCATGTCGCAGGGTCTCCGGGACAACTTCTCAGGGGAATCCGACGCCATCAGCGAGAAATCCCGGAATATATCCATGTACGTCTCGTCCCCTGTGTGCGAGAAGGGCCACATGCTGGTAAGACTCCGCCCAATGGGGTGTATGCCCCGCCCATTCATGTATACATACCACCTCCCACTCCTGTGTATGCCCCGCCCACTCCTGTCTATACCCCACCCATTTATGTATACATACCACCTCCCATTCCTGTGTATGCCCCACCCACTCCTGTGTATGCCCCACCCACTCCTGTGTATGCCCCGCCCGTTCATGTATACATACCACCTCCCATTCCTGTATATATCCCACCCACTCCTGTGTATGCCCCGCCCACTCCTGTGTATGCCCCACCCATTCATGTATACATACCACCTCCCATTCCTGTGTATGCCCCACCCACTCCTGTGTATGCCCCACCCATTCATGTATACATACCACCTCCCATTCCTGTATATATCCCACCCACTCCTGTGTATGCCCCGCCCATTTATGTATATAACACCTCCCATTCCTGTGTATGCCCCACCCACTCCGGTGTATGCCCCCACCCATTTATATATATATATATACCACCTTCCATTCCTGTATATACCCCGCCCACTCCTGAGTATGACCCCTCCCACCACCCACAACATGTTTCATGCCCCGACATACTCACCGGCCTGGCCAAGAGCGATATCCGCCTCCCTCATCTTCACCAGTCTCAGCCTAAGATGGAAGACATCACAGTTATAGTCTGACTCCGCCCACAACATTCATCAGCAGACACGTGTGTGTTAGTGCCCCGCCCCTTCCTACAGAGTCATGTGACTTATAATCGGATGGCACACGGGGGAGGGGGGGGAGTGGCTGATGTCATCACATTTCTGGTTCTGTTGGTAAATCCACAGACATCTGGGCGGAGTAAGTGATGATCACCTTTCTGTGATGCCCCGCCCCTGCAAAGCAGTCTCACACACAATGCCCCGCCCCTGCAGAGCAGTCACATGTCATGACCATCATCCCGGACCCGCCTGATTGGCAGGAAGGAAAGAGCCACAGTCTGGGTCAGCCATGATCTCGGTTTATCATTCCACCTGGTGTATGACAGGCCACCCCAAGCTCCTCCCACTGACGCATTTCACTCACTAAGAGCTTATTCGTAGAGTTAGGTTGATGGGCCAATAACAGCCAAGTCACGGGGGGGGGGCAGAATGACTGAGCGGCCGCCCCCCCCTGGCCCTATGGAGTCACTGCCCCGGACCCCAGTGATGGGAGGGACAGACAGGGGTCACATGCGCCTTAGGGGGAGGGAGGGGCAATTGAAGTTTCCGGTATTGATGTGTATGAAGCCGTCCTCCCACCCCATGAATAGGATGAAACGCGTCGGTGGTCAGGTGACCCCGGTGGAATAACGGCCGCGGCTTCCTTCTCTCCTAAGGCAGATGGTGAGCTGAGAGCCGGCACCCAGAGCGTGAAACATGTCGGGGTGCATGGATCCTTTGGATGACACCTGTAACGGTCACCTGACATGGCGGCGGAACAGACGGACTGCAGAGTCAGCACAACATACGTGTTCACACGCTGACCTTTGTCCCAGAACACGGCTTTGTTTTTCATCACGTTACTGAATGACAGATTCTAACTCCATGACACAGCCGCCCGTCAATCATTACATGCCATGGGGAGCGGGGCCCTCAGGGAACCCATCGCAGGGGCCACTTCAGGAAGCAGAGATGACGCTGAGAACCTTGCTGTGGCCCTCCATGGCCTTTCCTATAACATACCGTCACCCCGTCTGTGGCCCTCCATGACCTTTCCTATAACATATCTTCACCCCTTCTGTGGCCCTCCATGACCTTTCCTATAACATATCTTCACCCCTTCTGTGGCCCTCCATGACCTTTCCTATAACATATCTTCACCCCTTCTGTGGCCCTCCATGACCTTTCCTATAACATATCTTCACCCCTTCTGTGGCCCTCCATGACCTTTCCTATAACATATCTTCACCCCTTCTGTGGCCCTCCATGACCTTTCCTATAACATATCTTCACCCCTTCTGTGGCCCTCCATGACCTTTCCTATAACATATCTTCACCCCTTCTGTGGCCCTCCATGACCTTTCCTATAACATATCTTCACCCCTTCTGTGGCCCTCCATGACCTTTCCTATAACATATCTTCACCCCTTCTGTGGCCCTCCATGACCTTTCCTATAACATATCTTCACCCCTTCTGTGGCCCTCCATGACCTTTCCTATAACATATCTTCACCCCTTCTGTGGCCCTCCATGACCTTTCCTATAACATATCTTCACCCCTTCTGTGGCCCTCCATGACCTTTCCTATAACATATCTTCACCCCTTCTGTGGCCCTCCATGACCTTTCCTATAACATATCTTCACCCCTTCTGTGGCCCTCCATGACCTTTCCTATAACATATCTTCACCCCTTCTGTGGCCCTCCATGACCTTTCCTATAACATATCTTCACCCCTTCTGTGGCCCTCCATGACCTTTCCTATAACATATCTTCACCCCTTCTGTGGCCCTCCATGACCTTTCCTATAACATATCTTCACCCCTTCTGTGGCCCTCCATGACCTTTCCTATAACATATCTTCACCCCTTCTGTGGCCCTCCATGACCTTTCCTATAACATATCTTCACCCCTTCTGTGGCCCTCCATGACCTTTCCTATAACATATCTTCACCCCTTCTGTGGCCCTCCATGACCTTTCCTATAACATATCTTCACCCCTTCTGTGGCCCTCCATGACCTTTCCTATAACATATCTTCACCCCTTCTGTGGCCCTCCATGACCTTTCCTATAACATATCTTCACCCCTTCTGTGGCCCTCCATGACCTTTCCTATAACATATCTTCACCCCTTCTGTGGCCCTCCATGACCTTTCCTATAACATATCTTCACCCCTTCTGTGGCCCTCCATGACCTTTCCTATAACATATCTTCACCCCTTCTGTGGCCCTCCATGACCTTTCCTATAACATATCTTCACCCCTTCTGTGGCCCTCCATGACCTTTCCTATAACATATCTTCACCCCTTCTGTGGCCCTCCATGACCTTTCCTATAACATATCTTCACCCCTTCTGTGGCCCTCCATGACCTTTCCTATAACATACCTTGACCACGTCTGTGGCCCTCCATGACCTTTCCTATAACATACCTTGACCCCGTCTGTGGCCCTCCATGACCTTTCCTATAACATACCTTGACCCCGTCTGTGGCCCTCCATGACCTTTCCTATAACATACCTTCACCCCGTCTGTGGCCCTCCCATTGGTCAGGGTGGCCCCAAGGACATCACATTACTACATACATAGATGGCGGGCGGACCCGACATGCATCTCTAGCTGTACCATGTGACATTCTTATCCCATCATTTCCCAGAATCCCCTCCCCCGACTCACAAGGTTACAATGTCGGCATTGGCTGTTTCTATGGCGATGGAGAGAACGTCCTTCTTCTCATTGTCCAAGGCGTTAATGTCGGCTCCTCTCTTCAGGAACAGACAAGCCAACCTGGAGGAGAGGACACAGCAAGGGGAGGAGCCATGAGAGGCGTGACAGATGAGGTCACACGGGGGAAGGTCAGGGAGGAGGTATGACATGGGACGGAGGAGAGGAGAGGGCAAGGG
>NW_017309983.1:6239-23356 GCF_000935625.1 Nanorana parkeri
CGTCTGTGGCCCTCCATGACCTTTCCTATAACATACCTTGACCCCGTCTGTGGCCCTCCATGACCTTTCCTATAACATACCTTGACCCCGTCTGTGGCCCTCCATGACCTTTCCTATAACATACCTTCACCCCGTCTGTGGCCCTCCCATTGGTCAGGGTGGCCCCAAGGACATCACATTACTACATACATAGATGGCGGGCGGACCCGACATGCATCTCTAGCTGTACCATGTGACATTCTTATCCCATCATTTCCCAGAATCCCCTCCCCCGACTCACAAGGTTACAATGTCGGCATTGGCTGTTTCTATGGCGATGGAGAGAACGTCCTTCTTCTCATTGTCCAAGGCGTTAATGTCGGCTCCTCTCTTCAGGAACAGACAAGCCAACCTGGAGGAGAGGACACAGCAAGGGGAGGAGCCATGAGAGGCGTGACAGATGAGGTCACACGGGGGAAGGTCAGGGAGGAGGTATGACATGGGACGGAGGAGAGGAGAGGACACAGCAAGGGGAGGAGCCATGAGAGGCGTGACAGATGAGGGCACACGGGGGAAGGTCAGGGAGGAGGTATGACATGGGACAGAGGAGAGGACACAGCAAGGGGAGGAGCCATGAGAGGCGTGACAGATGAGGGCACACGGGGGAAGGTCAGGGAGGAGGTATGACATGGGACGGAGATGAGGACACAGCAAGGGGAGGAGCCATGAGAGGCGTGACAGATGAGTGCACACGGGGGAAGGTCAGGGAGGAGGTATGACATGGGATGGAGGAGAGGAGAGGACACAGCAAGGGGAGGAGCCATGAGAGGCGTGACAGATGAGTGCACACGGGGGAAGGTCAGGGAGGAGGTATGACATGGGACGGAGATGAGGACACAGCAAGGGGAGGGGCGGGGATATGACAGATGAGGGCACACGGGGGAAGGTCAGGGAGGAGGTGGGACGGAGATGAGGAGAAACATGGTGATAAAGATATGTGCTGAGGACCACACAAGGAGACGAGAGGTGACATGACAGGTGAGGGGGGATATGTCAGTGGAAGGTCAATAAAGACAGATGAGGACCATCCATGGAGGAGATGATGGATGACACAAATAGAAGATGAGACATGATAGTGGAAAGGACAATGTTAGGTGAGGACCATCCATGGAGGAGACAAGGGGTGACTTAGGGAGAAGATAAGATGGGACATCAGAGGAGACCACAGTTGAGATGATGGATGATAACACGTGAAGGAGCGAGGTGTGACACACAATGGAAGATGAGATGAGACATGTCAGTGGAGAGGACAATGTTAGATGAGGACCATCCATGGAAGAGATGATGGATGACACATATAGAAGATGAAGGGGGACATGTCAGTGGAGAGGACAATGTTAGATGAGGACCATCCATGGAGGAGATGATGGATGACACATATAGAAGATGAGACACGATAGTGGAAAGGACAATGTTAGGTGAGGACCATCCATGGAGGAGATGATGCATGACACATATAGAAGATGAAGGGGGACATGTCAGTGGAGAGGACAATGTTAGATGAGGACCATCCATGGAGGAGATGATGGATGACACATATAGAAGATGAAGGGGGACATGTCAGTGGAGAGGACAATGAAGATAGATGAGGACCATCCATGGAAGAGATGATGGATGACACAAATAGAAGATGAGACATGATAGTGGAAAGGACAATGTTAGGTGAGGACCATCCATGGAGGAGACAAGGGGTGACTTAGGGAGAAGATAAGATGGATGATAACACGGGAAGGAGCGAGGTGTGACACACAATGGAAGGGACAACATGAGAGTGAGGAGCCATCAGCAGGCCACATGTGAGGAGAGGTGTCACCGTCAGTCCAAGGGGCAGATTCCGTACCCCGTGTAGCCCTGCAGCGTGGCATGATGGAGGGGTCCTCGGCCATCTTTGTCGGCTTGATTGACGCTCGCCCCGTTCTGCAGAAGAAACTCGCAGGCCACCAGAGAATCCTGAAGGCCGGAAAGTTTGATGTCAGGAGAGGGCGCGGTGATAGAGCGTGATACATGACAGAGGAGAAGTCACTTACAGAGAGCACGGCTCGGATTAGGGGGGTCCGCCCATCCTCGTCACTGCGTACCCAGTTCACGTCGGCACCGTGCGCCAGTGCGTCCGCCATGGTGGGGAGATATCGGTGTTCAGCGGCCCGGTACAGAAGGGCCCCAGGATGGAGATTCCGCACATCAGTCCCGTCATCTTTTCCGGACATGGCAGCTGTGTGGAGACATGATGGACAGGTGAGAGGGGGAGGGGTCACGGCACAGAGTCCTGTATCCCTCCTCCTCATGGCGCGGACATTTTATGTGTGGGTTGTAGGGCCACAATGCATTTCTGGTGAGCGGCCTCTGTGTTCTATGTCTATATATTACCCATCGCACAGAAACTCACCGCCGGGTGGGGGAGGAGCTGTCCCTGGCTTTGGTTTCAGGTGAGGTTTAGAGGGCCTGTGTAGTCGGCTGATTGGTCGGTTAATCTCAGGCCCCGCCTCTCTGTTGGCCTTTACGGGACCTGCGTCCGCCTGGCTGCTTTCTCTTCCCATGTTGCTGGGTGGCCACTTGCTGGATGCCGTGGAGGGTTTGACCTCCAGGGTCCTGCTCTCCGGGTTGCTGATTGGCCGGGAGGAGGAGGAGTTATCATGATGCGGGTTGCTGCGCAGAGCCATCTGGGGAAGTTTGGTGATGAATTTCTTCTCCACGTATTTTGCTTTGATCCAGATTTCCTTCTCGCTTCTGGAACCAGAAGATAAAACAAGTTTCGTCGAGTGGACTTCCTACATTTCAGAAGAGTCACCCGGATACCAGGACCTCCGTGGAGGCTCCGAGACCGTCTACAGACAGGAGACCCACAATGGCCTCATACTATGGCCCTATATCATTAATCAGAACCCCCGAAGAGTGGACCAAGAGCCTCCATGCCAAGAATTGTATACAGACACCAATATCCCGACCCACAAAGAACATTCACAGCCATCGGCCCCATAATAAGGCCAATCCTAGAAGGGTGAGCAATGAGCAGCCCGCTCAAGGTAAGCAAAATATGGCAGCTCATTGGAGGAGAGTGTGAAGGATGGACCCTATATGAGGTCATAGGTGAAGGGGGCAGATTACAGGAGGTCAGAAGTGAAGGATGGACCCTATATGAGGTCATAGGTGAAGGGGGCAGATTACAGGAGGTCAGAAGTGAAGGGTGGACCCTATATGAGGTCATAGGTGAAGGGTGCAGATTACAGGAGGTCAGAAGTGAAGGATGGACCCTATATGAGGTCATAGGCAAAGGATGGAGACTACATGGAGTCAAATGTGAAGGATGGACCCTATATGAGGTCATAGGTGAAGGGGGCAGATTACAGGAGGTCAGAAGTGAAGGGTGGACCCTATATGAGGTCATAGGTGAAGGGTGGAGATTACAGGAGGTCAGAAGTGAAGGATGGACCCTATATGAGGTCATAGGTGAAGGGTGCAGATTACAGGAGGTCAGAAATGAAGGGCGGACCCTATATGAGGTCATAGGTGAAGGGGGCAGATTACAGGAGGTCAGAAGTGAAGGGTGGACCCTATATGAGGTCATAGGTGAAGGCTGAAGATTACAGGAGGTCAGAAGTGAAGGATGGACCCTATATGTGGTCATAGGTGAAGGTCTTAGAATGACATTTGGGACGGGAGAAGAGTGGGAGAATGGACATCACCGTGTGCTGGAAGATGTCGGTTTCTTCATGTTCATCTCATCTATTCGGGCCTCGTAGATGGAATTAATAATGCCGTTCCCGAGTTCACACATGAGCTGTAAGGAATGACAAAGGAGCATCAGACATACATACATGGACCTGACTGTAGAGTCCACATGGCCCGGCCTTGTCAGGACGTCCTCCACCTGCTCAGAGCGCCCACAGGTACGTGTACCGAGCAGAAGAAGACAACTCCAAGGTCTCCAGAGCCAACCAACCCCCGTAATATAAAACATCCCAGACATCAGCCAGAACCAGAACCAACCATTACCAGGACCTGGACATCATCTCAGCTCCAGAGATCAAAGTGGAACCAACAATTTCTCTCTAGGACCCAGAGATCATCCCCAAACCTGACCTTTACCTTAACAAGCTCCGGCTCCCAGGTGTCAAGTGTTAGTGACCGGACCTTGGAGAAATGGACTCCCAGGCTCCTGTGGGAGAGCAGAGAGGAGGTCATTAGGGACGGGCTAAGAGGGTTAGTGCAAAACTAAATATATATTACTAAAAGAGTAGTTGATGTTGGGACATTCTTCCTGTGGAGGTAAGGAGTCAGTAGATGTAAGCATTGCTTGTTCGGGTCATCTAGATGCCAGCCGGGTCACCGAGAGTCTTCTCACCTGTGAATTCCACTGCACTCGATGCACAGGGTGACCCCCAGATTGATGCTCGCCCACTCTGGCTCGGCGGCTCGGCAGTCACAGCAGGCCGCATTTCCTGCGACTCTCATGATAGTATCTTGTGAGTTCGGCGCTCCTCCCTTCTGCAGTGCCGGAGTCTCAGCCGGTGAACGCGGCAATCTCTGGAAAGAGAAGGTTGTCAAAGATCTACCCACCGTTATCAGACCCGCTCACAGCCACGGTGCCACTCACAATACTTCCGCTGTCCCTCTTATTCTCACTGTAAGCCGTTGTGATGCTTCTCTGAACCGCGCTCACCCACAGCTGTAAGACCCGATCGGACTCTGCCTGCAGCATGCAGGACCTGCAACGCAAACAATGCAGCAGTGGGACCAGGAAGTACATAGAACATTGGCAATGATACAACCTATCGGTGACCTCATCAGATTGTTGGTGGTGGTCATGTCAGAACACTTCACCTTCCGGTCACACTAGGATGACAACCCATATCGGAGCTTCTGGAAGTCCAGATACTCACTTGGTTGGTGACACAACCTCGAAGCAGAACCGCCTGTCGGCATCGGGGCACAATTTGACAGCGCAGAGCCGGAGGTCCATGATAACAACCGTCACCACATCCTGGGAGAGAATCACACAAGACTTACACATCTACACTTCTGTAGGACTAAACCTAAAGGATGCCAGAAGCTGCTGAACCCCCCCGGGAGAGAGTTCCCACCAAATACCGGAAACAAAGTCACCCAACCAGATATCAGAGACCGTGTCACCCTGAAGATGGTGAACTCACATCCTCCGCACTTCTGCCACGAGTCACATGGTATTGGAGTGACACATAAATGTATATAGAGGAGCCACCTCCCAGGTACAACCAACCACGGACTCAGGACCTCAGCCAATCAGAAGGTTCACAAGATGTTCCTCATACAGAAAACAATTCTGAATAATCTTTGGTGGCCTCTTCCATCCCCCACCTACTTCTTCTTCAGTCATTTTGGTGAATGAAATAGGGAAATAATTTACTAATACCAAGTTTTGCACCGAGGAGCCGGAAGAGTATAACATGGGCCGTAATCGGCGATGTGAGGTTAGTAAAGGAGCAGTTCATACAATACACACTGAATATCAGGAGTAAAACCTTTTGTCACTCATGTTCTGGCAATCAGGACAACAGGCAGACCTTAAATCTTTCAATGGAGTCCAACAAAGACTTCAAATCTTTCAAAGAAATCCATGCAAGATGTTGAATCCTTTACTGGAGTCCAAGAAAGGCCTCAAATCCTTTACTGGAGCCCAAGAAAGGCCTCAAATCCTTCACTGGAGCCCAAGAAAGGCCTCAAATCCTTTACTGGAGCCCAAGAAAGGCCTCAAATCCTTTACTGGAGCCCAAGAAAGACCTCCAATCCTTTACTGGGGTCCAAGAAAGACCTCAAATCCTTTACTGGGGTCCAAGAAAGACCTCAAATCATTTACTGGAGTCCAAGAAAGACCTCAGATCCTTTACTGGAATATCTCAAATTCTTCAGAAGAATTCAAGAAAGACCTCATATCTTTGAATGGAGTCCAGAGAACACTCGCCCATCTATGGCCAGCTTCCATTTACAGATCATTTCTTTCACAGATGAAGATTATTGGAGGAGAAACCATCTACTCACCACTTTTTTCTGATAAACCAGTTGATTGTTCTGAATAGAAAACCAGCGACTATAGAGAAGACAGAACAAGTACATTTTTACGTCAACCGAATTTAGCTCTCTTAGATGCACTGCATTCCCCCAAAACCCATCTCCAGTGCCAGGACCAATCACCCATTCCTCCCAGTGCTTGGTATCCTAACCCGCCTCTGTCCACCTTGTACCCCATTTGCTGCCACCACCTCTCTGAAACAGGATCGGAATTCCCCTTACCGGCTCCAGGTCTTAAAGGTGTTACTGGCCCTCTTGAAGAGGTAACCTTCAATCACAATCTCCGAGGCGTCTCCCTCACCCTGGAAGACGGCGTCCTCATCGGAAACATTCTGCAGAAGGAGAGAGTCAGCCAATACACATCACAAGTGGAGAAGCTCAGACACTTGGGAGAGGGACGCACAGATTAGTGGTGGTACAAGGTTGGGTCAGAGTTCATGGTGGACGTTTGTCAGTAGAGAGTAAAGGACCAGAGAGGAATGTCCCTATAATACAGGATGGAGAGAGGTATTTGTGGGAAGCTGAAGATGAGATGGACAGAAGAAAAGATGGACTTGGAGTTTGGGAAGTGATTGGTTTATACGCATTGCAATAGAAGGAAGAAGATAGAGAATGAGGAGTTCATAGAGACACCAGAAGATTGAGGGCAGGAGAGGAGCGTAGAGAATAGCCAGGGACGTGATGTTACACAGTCAGGGGGGTGTGAAGGTTCCGGCAATACTACAAGAAAAGCTGGAATAAGGAGAGGGATTCGGCACGGTGGTTGGTTGGCAGTCACATCTGGTGGACATTCTCCAACTGAAGGAGAAAAGAACTGAGATCTTCAAATGGTTTGTAGTAATCACAGAGGATGTGGACGGTGGGAGGGGCATGGGAGGGAAATGGAAAAGGAAAGGGAGAGGAATGGGAGAAGAAAGGGA
Source organism: Nanorana parkeri (assembly GCF_000935625.1). Lineage (NCBI taxonomy): Eukaryota > Metazoa > Chordata > Amphibia > Anura > Dicroglossidae > Nanorana > Nanorana parkeri. Next base: position 13,244 of record NW_017309983.1, read on the forward strand.
GAGGGGTGTAAGAGGGACGGGAAAGGGAGAGGGATGAGAGAAGAAAGGGAGAGGGGTGTGAATTGGAAGGGAGAGGGGTGTGAATTGGAAGGAAGAGGGAAGGGAAAGGAATGGGAGAAGGAAGGGAGAGGGAAGGGAGAGGGGTGTGAATTGGAAGGGAGAGGGAAGGGAAAGGAATGTGAGAAGGAAGGGAGAGGGGTGTGAATTGGAAGGGAGAGGGGTGTGAATTGGAAGGGAGAGGGGTGTGAATTGGAAGAGAGAGGGGTGGGAATTGGAAGGGAGAGTAGTGTGAATTGGAAGGGAGAGGGAAGGGAAAGGAATGTGAGAAGGAAGGGAGAGGGGTGTGAGAAGGAAGGGAGAGGGAAGGGAAAGGAATGTGAGAAGGAAGGGAGAGGGGTGTGAGAAGGAAGGGAGAGGGGTGTGAATTGGAAGGGAGAGTAGTGTGAATTGGAAGGGAGAGGGAAGGGAAAGGAATGTGAGAAGGAAGGGAGAGGGGTGTAAATTGGAAGGGAGAGTAGTGTGAATTGGAAGGGAGAGGGAAGGGAAAGAAATGTGAGAAGGAAGGGAGAGGGGTGTGAGAAGGAAGGGAGAAGGGTGTGAATTGGAAGGGAGAGGGAAGGGAAATGAATGGGAGAAGGAAGGGAGAGGGGTGTGAATTGGAAGGGAGAGGGGGGGGAATTGGAAGGGAGAAGGAAGGGAGAGGGGGGTGAATTGGAAGGGAGAGGGGGGGGAATTGGAAGGGAGAAGGAAGGGAGAGGGGGGTGAATTGGAAGGGAGAGGGGGGGGAATTGGAAGGGAGAAGGAAGGGAGAGGGGGGTGAATTGGAAGGGAGAGGGGGGGGAATTGGAAGGGAGAAGGAAGGGAGAGGGGGGTGAATTGGAAGGGAGAGGGGGGGGAATTGGAAGGGAGAAGGAAGGGAGAGGGGGGTGAATTGGAAGGGAGAGGGGGGGGAATTGGAAGGGAGAAGGAAGGGAGAGGGGGGTGAATTGGAAGGGAGAGGGGGGGGAATTGGAAGGGAGAAGGAAGGGAGAGGGGGGTGAATTGGAAGGGAGAGGGGGGGGAATTGGAAGGGAGAAGGAAGGGAGAGGGGGGTGAATTGGAAGGGAGAGGGGGGGGAATTGGAAGGGAGAAGGAAGGGAGAGGGGGGTGAATTGGAAGGGAGAGGGGGGGGAATTGGAAGGGAGAAGGAAGGGAGAGGGGGGTGAATTGGAAGGGAGAGGGGGGGGAATTGGAAGGGAGAAGGAAGGGAGAGGGGGGTGAATTGGAAGGGAGAGGGGGGGGAATTGGAAGGGAGAAGGAAGGGAGAGGGGGGTGAATTGGAAGGGAGAGGGGGGGGAATTGGAAGGGAGAAGGAAGGGAGAGGGGGGTGAATTGGAAGGGAGAGGGGGGGGAATTGGAAGGGAGAAGGAAGGGAGAGGGGGGTGAATTGGAAGGGAGAGGGGGGGGAATTGGAAGGGAGAAGGAAGGGAGAGGGGGGTGAATTGGAAGGGAGAGGGGGGGGAATTGGAAGGGAGAAGGAAGGGAGAGGGGGGTGAATTGGAAGGGAGAGGGGGGGGAATTGGAAGGGAGAAGGAAGGGAGAGGGGGGTGAATTGGAAGGGAGAGGGGGGGGAATTGGAAGGGAGAAGGAAGGGAGAGGGGGGTGAATTGGAAGGGAGAGGGGGGGGAATTGGAAGGGAGAAGGAAGGGAGAGGGGGGTGAATTGGAAGGGAGAGGGGGGGGAATTGGAAGGGAGAAGGAAGGGAGAGGGGGGTGAATTGGAAGGGAGAGGGGGGGGAATTGGAAGGGAGAAGGAAGGGAGAGGGGGGTGAATTGGAAGGGAGAGGGGGGGGAATTGGAAGGGAGAAGGAAGGGAGAGGGGGGTGAATTGGAAGGGAGAGGGGGGGGAATTGGAAGGGAGAAGGAAGGGAGAGGGGGGTGAATTGGAAGGGAGAGGGGGGGGAATTGGAAGGGAGAAGGAAGGGAGAGGGGGGTGAATTGGAAGGGAGAGGGGGGGGAATTGGAAGGGAGAAGGAAGGGAGAGGGGGGTGAATTGGAAGGGAGAGGGGGGGGAATTGGAAGGGAGAAGGAAGGGAGAGGGGGGTGAATTGGAAGGGAGAGGGGGGGGAATTGGAAGGGAGAAGGAAGGGAGAGGGGGGTGAATTGGAAGGGAGAGGGGGGGGAATTGGAAGGGAGAAGGAAGGGAGAGGGGGGTGAATTGGAAGGGAGAGGGGGGGGAATTGGAAGGGAGAAGGAAGGGAGAGGGGGGTGAATTGGAAGGGAGAGGGGGGGGAATTGGAAGGGAGAAGGAAGGGAGAGGGGGGTGAATTGGAAGGGAGAGGGGGGGGAATTGGAAGGGAGAAGGAAGGGAGAGGGGGGTGAATTGGAAGGGAGAGGGGGGGGAATTGGAAGGGAGAAGGAAGGGAGAGGGGGGTGAATTGGAAGGGAGAGGGGGGGGAATTGGAAGGGAGAAGGAAGGGAGAGGGGGGTGAATTGGAAGGGAGAGGGGGGGGAATTGGAAGGGAGAAGGAAGGGAGAGGGGGGTGAATTGGAAGGGAGAGGGGGGGGAATTGGAAGGGAGAAGGAAGGGAGAGGGGGGTGAATTGGAAGGGAGAGGGGGGGGAATTGGAAGGGAGAAGGAAGGGAGAGGGGGGTGAATTGGAAGGGAGAGGGGGGGGAATTGGAAGGGAGAAGGAAGGGAGAGGGGGGTGAATTGGAAGGGAGAGGGGGGGGAATTGGAAGGGAGAAGGAAGGGAGAGGGGGGTGAATTGGAAGGGAGAGGGGGGGGAATTGGAAGGGAGAAGGAAGGGAGAGGGGGGTGAATTGGAAGGGAGAGGGGGGGGAATTGGAAGGGAGAAGGAAGGGAGAGGGGGGTGAATTGGAAGGGAGAGGGGGGGGAATTGGAAGGGAGAAGGAAGGGAGAGGGGGGTGAATTGGAAGGGAGAGGGGGGGGAATTGGAAGGGAGAAGGAAGGGAGAGGGGGGTGAATTGGAAGGGAGAGGGGGGGGAATTGGAAGGGAGAAGGAAGGGAGAGGGGGGTGAATTGGAAGGGAGAGGGGGGGGAATTGGAAGGGAGAAGGAAGGGAGAGGGGGGTGAATTGGAAGGGAGAGGGGGGGGAATTGGAAGGGAGAAGGAAGGGAGAGGGGGGTGAATTGGAAGGGAGAGGGGGGGGAATTGGAAGGGAGAAGGAAGGGAGAGGGGGGTGAATTGGAAGGGAGAGGGGGGGGAATTGGAAGGGAGAAGGAAGGGAGAGGGGGGTGAATTGGAAGGGAGAAGGAAGGGAGAGGGGTGTGAATTGGAAGGGAGAGGATGAGCATTGCAGAGACATCCAGAGGAAACCATGGTCACCTGGTGTTTCATGCTGATCAGCTTCTGTTCCAGATCTCTGTGCTCTCGAGCCCCTTGTAGGACCGTCTGATGGACCTGCAGAGTACAATGGACATTATTCTAGATCACACTACGGCCATTCTTCTTTATAAGGTAAAAGGGACATCGTCCAGCAGAGGTCCGCACATGCTTCAGTTGCAGTGAGACACATGGAGTGTGAGGGACAAAAGTCAAAACGGACTAAAAAACTCATAGCTACATCTCTGCAGTGTGAGATGGAAGGCACTCCAGCTGCTAGCGGCTGCGCCCCACCCCCCCCCCCCCCAGGAGTGGTCTAACCAATCAGTCATCATTTTCTATCAGGCACAACTCACCTGCCGCCCTGTTTCCATAAAAACATTGCAGAGCTTTGTGGACCAGTTCTGCACATAACAGTGTCCAAATAATTCCACCAACTCCTCATAGCCAGGTGGTGGGGACCCCCCCCAGATGTGGTCATTACTGTGCTCAGTGAGATACGTATGCTGCAGTACAAGGCATGGTGAGTCCATAATGGGGGACTGTAAGGGGACCACAGGTGACTGGTCATTTGCCCTTTGCCTGATTTGCCCGGGCTCAGCCTCCAGAATGAAGTTCCTCTTTATGGGCCTTCAGACAACCTCATCCTGTGTGCAGAGAGGAATTTCACAGATGAGGAAATGTGAACAGTTGCCACAAGCAGCAAAGGAACTTTAGAATTACATTGGAGTCACGAGCCACCGTCAGTGCTTTACGTAAGTATTCACACCCCTGGTGTCCTTCCACATTTTGTAGCCTTACAGTCTGGAACTAGAGTTGGTTTGGCTTGGATTTCATGTTATTGGTCTATGAAAGCTAAACAATGATATAGATTTCCCAATGAGAAAGTCTGCCTTGTATACATAGAAGTATTCACCCCCCCCTTGTGTAACAACCCTCAACAAGGTCTGGTCCCACCAATGGCCTCCAGACCTTCACCATACATGAGACGGAGTCCTCCTGTGTGCAATCCAAGTGTCAGGTGATTCCCCTCCCCCACTCTCTCTGGAAGGTCGCAGAGTATTTTTTAGAGAACTATATAAACCAACAACTTCATGAGGACCCAGAAGACGTAAAGACAAGTCCAAGATGAAGTTCTGGAGAAGCTACAATTTTGGGTCAGGCTATAAAAATATCCAAATTCTGCTCGTTCCCAGGAGCACCGTTATATCTACGAAAACCTAAGTAATATGGGACAACCTGGACCAGTGACAGGTATGGAGGAGCACCAAGAGGTCAATGAAGACTCTGAAGAAGCTCTGCAGATCCACAGATAAGATGAGAGACACCCGTCACCCCAGCACTCCGTATGACGGGAGGAGAAGAAAGTCCTTGCTGATCACATTCTGTCCTCGGTCTGAGGAGACGGCAAACGAACATCTAGGGATCATCACCAAAATGCTGCGATGTACATCACTCTCACAAGTGTTCAGGCGGCATCATTATAAGGTGAGATGACTTTCACTGGGAGAGACGGGAGCTCTGCTCAGCCCGGTGTACGAGATTGGGGTGGAGGTCCAGGACAATGACAAAGGCTGCTGGAGCTACAACCGAGCGCTGTAAAACCAAGGACCCGAATGTCTGACACGGGTCCAGTCAGAGCCCAAAGCTCAGGAGACCTCTGTCCACCAACCAGCAAAGGCCAGATCAGTTCTGCCAATAAGAGCGGGCACAGACTGCCAGATCCAAATGGGCAGAGCCGGTGAACAAACCCCAAGAGACCTTTGCTATAACTGTCCAGTTTGGTGTCAGTGAAATCTGGAGACGTCCGGACAGTTTGGCTCATATGGGTTTGTGTCTAACTAGGAGGCAACTACACACCAAGACTGAGGGCCGATATTGGTTATTGTTCACCAACTCTGGTGGTATCATTATTGATTGGGGACTTCTTTGTGTCCACTATGCTTCCACATTGAGTGGCGGATATGTCTGCCCATGTATTGTCACCTGGCATCTCTCCCCAGACCAAGTCATCCTAACATCTCTCCCCAGGGGGTATTACCTCCCGCTCCTCTCACCTGTGCGGCCAGGGTCTTCCGATATTCCTCCACATTCTGCAGGACATTGTGACTCTGCGTCAGGAAACAAGTCTGAGCATCTATCAAATGCAGCATCTGAAAGAGAGAGAAGGAGTCATACTATGGAAGGGAACCTTCTTACCATCCCCCGTCCCAAAAACCAAGTCTAGATATCTCCCGGTCTCTGTCCAGCGGATGTGATGGCTTGACCACCATTTCTCTCCAGACCTGAAGCTCATGTACATCCATCGGAGATCTAACCCCAGAGGGACATTTCACTGATGCAACTGGATTCACAACACAATCGGTGACAGGGCCACTTTGTTCTATGAGTAGCAGGGACAGGGATGTCAGGAAGGATGGTGGTGAGATGATGGGAGTTTCCCTTTTCTAATACTGAGGTCCATTCATGTAGCGGCACAAAGAGCACCTGTCTCATCTCCAACCCTAACCCTCGATCCCATGGCTCACCATGCTGGTTTCTACATGAAAAGCAATCCAAGAACCCAATAATTCTACTTCATCCCTGAGGACAGAGACCCCCCAATATCCATCTAATAATTCTACTTCACCCCCGAGGACAGAGACCCCCCAATATCCATCCAATAATTCTACTTCATCCCCGAGGACAGAGACCCCCCAATATCCATCCAATAATTCTACTTCATCCCCGAGGACAGAGACCCCCTAATATCCATCCAATAATTCTACTTCATCCCCGAGGACAGACACCCCCCCAATATCTGTCATTGGACGTCCCGGAAACTCACAAACTCCAGAATGTCGAACTTCTTCTTTCCTTGGATGACGTTGATCTGTGGGGGGGACACAGAGGAGATCAGAGGAATCAATGTTCTTATCACATTTTTGGGGCACAATGAAGGAAACTCCTGGACTCCCGAGAGGCCGAAATGGAGGAGGCCGCTCTTCTCAGCGCTGGACTCCTGAGGGGCCGAGGCTTTCACTGTGTGGAGGACCTCTACCAGCCACACGCAGCCAGCTCAGGGGTTACACAGTCCATTATGTCCGAGAGGAACTCCCCCCGTTCCCCTCGACATTCTCCCCCCATTCCCCTCGACATTATCCCCCCCATTCCCATCGACATTCTCCCTCCATTCCCATCAACATTCTCCCCCCATTCCCATCAACATTCTCCCCCCATTCCCATCATCAGTGAATTGTGCGTTGTTCTGTTCTCCCCAACGCATGTTCTGTCCCGTGCCTCCATGTTCACTGACTGCCTCTTCTTGGGTCTCGTAGCCGCCCCCCCCTCCCCCGATGACGCGGTGCCAGATCTCGCACACACACAGAGATCCGACATTACTGTTGCCGTATTGTCAGGAGACCTCCACCCTCAGCCTCCCAGAACACACCCCCATGCATCTCTGGAAGCCGCGGGGCCTAAGGTGAAGGTGATGGATATGTATATGTGAGGGAGCGTGGCAGAGCCGATGGTGGTTGTTGGTGATGATCTTGAAGGTGTAACAACCCAACAAAGAGTCCTCCATGACCTTGGGATAGGGATGTGTCCCCCGCAGAGGCCGCCCCCGAGGTTAGGATTAGGTGTACAGTCTTGTATGGTTTTGGAGATGCCGGAAGTCGCCCTCCCATCACCCTCCATCTCAGCCCGGTCAGTGGTTCTCCAAGCCATTCTCAGTGGCCTTCACCTTCCTTATGGGTGGGATGACCACCCAGTCACCGCCATGCATGCCTCTGTCACATGGCCCCAGGGCACACCATCGGCAGGAGAAAGGGCCAATGAGAGTTGGAAATGACAGTCACATGGCTTTGTGAACGGAGCCGCCTCTCACCTGCAGCGTATAATCCAGGACTCGCTCCCGGAACACCTTGCGGGAGGTCTGCACCGTCACCCCGGCGTCCGGCATCTCCTGCGCCTTCTTGCGGGGAATCTCGGCATTGTGGTTCAGGGCGCTCTCCAGTCCCTCTCGGCAGCGCTCCAGCTCTTTGCGGCTGTCTCGGAAGGAACGCACGTCTCTAAGACGGAGAACGACAACAAAGAGATCTGCGTCACCGTGCCATAGAGAGGTCATGTGACCGGGGGAAGGTCATAGAAAGAAGTCCTCCATGTACTTGTACTAGCAGGACGGGGGCAGTGTAAATGTTCTGACTGCAACAGAGGAGAGAGAGAAAAGAGCCCGGAGAGGAATATTGGGGAGCGGGAAGGGGGCAGGGACATTGTGGCCCCTTAGCAGAGCCGGGCCCTCTCTCCCATTGGCTGATGATCTATTGGGCACCTCTGTCGGTGGACCAGGTTCCAGTGATGGTGGCAATGAAGCCAACCTATAGAGTCTCTCCCAATAGAAATCTGGCTGGTGGACTCTGGGACCGGCACCCCCGGGATCCGTCTACTTTCAGAACTCCTCCCTCATTTCAGAGACTGCCCATCACGGGGAAACGGAGGAGGGGGGGGCGGGGGCAGAACAGCCCTTATTTGGGGGCTCTTCTGGAAGAGAGTGGACACCGGAGGTCCCGGCTCTGCCATCTGTAATGGGTTTGGGTCCTCAGGTGCCACTTATTTACAGGAAGTGACGCCAACAGAGGTGGAGGATGGAGGACGGGGAGGCACAGAGATGGAGGACGGGGAGGCACAGAGGTGCAGGATGGAGGACGGGGAGGCACAGAGGTGCAGGATGGAGGACGGGGAGGCACAGAGGTGCAGGATGGAGGACGGGGAGGCACAGAGGTGCAGGATGGAGGACGGGGAGGCACAGAGGTGCAGGATGGAGGACGGGGAGGCACAGAGGTGCAGGATGGAGGACGGGGAGGCACAGAGGTGCAGGATGGAGGACGGGGAGGCACAGAGGTGCAGGATGGAGGACGGGGAGGCACAGAGGTGCAGGATGGAGGACGGGGAGGCACAGAGGTGCAGGATGGAGGACGGGGAGGCACAGAGGTGCAGGATGGAGGACGGGGAGGCACAGAGGTGCAGGATGGAGGACGGGGAGGCACAGAGGTGCAGGATGGAGGACGGGGAGGCACAGAGGTGCAGGATGGAGGACGGGGAGGCACAGAGGTGCAGGATGGAGGACGGGGAGGCACAGAGGTGCAGGATGGAGGACGGGGAGGCACAGAGGTGCAGGATGGAGGACGGGGAGGCACAGAGGTGCAGGATGGAGGACGGGGAGGCACAGAGGTGCAGGATGGAGGACGGGGAGGCACAGAGGTGCAGGATGGAGGACGGGGAGGCACAGAGGTGCAGGATGGAGGACGGGGAGGCACAGAGGTGCAGGATGGAGGACGGGGAGGCACAGAGGTGCAGGATGGAGGACGGGGAGGCACAGAGGTGCAGGATGGAGGACGGGGAGGCACAGAGGTGCAGGATGGAGGACGGGGAGGCACAGAGGTGCAGGATGGAGGACGGGGAGGCACAGAGGTAGGAGGACACGGATTTGGACGGGGAGGAGCTCACTCTTTCAGGAGGTGATGCAGTTTGTGTTTGAAGCTTTGTTGGATGGAGTCCAGGAGCTCCTGTTGGAGGAAAGGAAGATGGTCAGATGGAGGCCACACAAAGGTGACAAGTCATCACACATAGAAACATAGAAAGGGGTTGGACTGGAAGCCCCGCGTGGTGATGTCACAGAAGTGGCCGAATTACAAGTCAGTGAACTAAACCTGAGATTGTAGTCCATCCCGGGGGGGAGGAGCTTGGAGCGGTGACTACAACACACACAGGGACCATGGGGCTCCCTCTATCCTCACCACTCAGCCATCGTAAAGTGACAGTTCCCTCCTCCTACAAAACCACACCCCCCCGCCCCTCCACACCGCCTGCTGTGTTTGATTTCTCCTCTGATCCCGCTGCCTCGGCCCATACAGGCGGGGGGAGAGCAGCGGGGATCCGAAGAGAAGCTGGAGCCGGTGCCGCCCCTCTTCTCCCTGCCGAGCCGCGGCTGTGTTGGCCACCTGGCGCCCCTGTTGCCATGGTGCCCTGTGCTCGCGATGGCAACAGGGGCGAGGGGGCGCAGCCAGACTGGTCCTCGCTGCACCCCCTCTCAGCTGCGCCTGAGGCAAGTGCCTCACTCCCCTCATAGTAGCTGCGGCTCTGGAAGAACCTCCTGTGGTTTGGGTTGGATTGCTCAAGTAGAAGCTCCCTGCTCCTGGATGCCGAGACCTCCTCCTCTCATCTTTGCAGAAGTTCTAAGTGTTGGGAACACATTCAAGGACTGGACCTGCCCAGGGACGAGGTGTTCTTAGTAAGTCCCACACCGGCCCGGGCCCTTCCTAATGGAAGAAGATGTCAGACAATCTCTCATCTCCTCCAGCGGAGGATCAGGGTCTCCTCCTTTACCGAGTGGAGGGCGTCACCTGACATTTATAGAGAGGTGCGAGGAGACGAGAAGAAACGAGACTTCATAATTACCACGTGATTGTCTACAATCTTATTCAGACTGTCGGAGAAACGATCCAAGCATTCCTAGGCAGGAGGAGAAGACATCATTCAGGTATAATTCACAGCAGAACCCCGGGAGAAGACAATGAGAGAAGACAATGAGAGAAGACAATAGTAGAAGACAATGAGAGAAGACAATGAGAGAAGACAATAGTAGAAGACAATGAGAGAAGACAATGAGAGAAGACAATGAGAGAAGACAATGAGAGAAGACAATAGTAGAAGACAATGAGAGAAGACAATAGTAGAAGACAATGAGAGAAGACAATTGGAGAAGACAATGAGAGAAGACAATGAGAGAAGACAATGAGAGAAGACAAT
>NW_017309983.1:25873-33663 GCF_000935625.1 Nanorana parkeri
GGAGAAGACAATGAGAGAAGACAATGAGAGAAGACAACGGGAGAAGACAATGAGAGAAGACAATGAGAGAAGACAACGGGAGAAGACAATGAGAGAAGACAATGAGAGAAGACAACGGGAGAAGACAACGGGAGAAGACAATTGGAGAAGACAATTGGAGAAGACAATGAGAGAAGACAATGAGAGAAGACAATTGGAGAAGACAATTGGAGAAGACAATGAGAGAAGACAACGGGAGAAGACAATGAGAGAAGACAATGAGAGAAGACAACGGGAGAAGACAATGAGAGAAGACAACGGGAGAAGACAATGAGAGAAGACAACGGGAGAAGACAATGAGAAAAGACAATTGGTCTCCACCATGTGGAACTCCGACAAGGACATCGGCTTTATTTTAGTGTATTTTCTGCCGGATTTGATCAATTAAAATGGCTTCACCGGGAGACCATCGGAGGTCTGCACCACGTAATGAAGAATTGTCTGTGGTCACAGCGACAGTCACACCCTTGTCTGAATTCTCACCATGGCTGACCTGAAATGGCCTCCAGAACACCGGACTCACCTTCAGCATGGCGTCCTCGGGGGAATGGTGGGACAACTCACGCAAGGCGCAGACAAACTGGCGGCTACTGGTGCAGTAATGACGTCCTCCGTCCATCATATGGGAGGAGAGCTTCACCAGCTGGAAGGAGGAGGAGATACAGACAACTCAATTCATATCCAATGGTTACATGTATGGCCATCGTTGGCTCTGCTCGGGGATTAGAGGGAGGAGCTTCCAGAGACCTTCTCCCAAAACCACCATTTCCAGAGTAACAAAGCAGGAGCGGTAGGAGAGTCCTGGATGAGACCTGGACTGCGTGGTCCTGGATGAGACCTGGACTGCGTGGTCCTGGATGAGACCTGGACTGCGTGGTCCTGGATGAGACCTGGCCTGCGTGGTCCTGGATGAGACCTGGACTGAGTAGTCCTGGTGTCCCCGCACGCAGCCTCCTGGTGTCTCCGCATGCAGCCTCCTGGTGGGTCGCTCTCTGGGCGTACGGTCCACAGACCTTGTTGGGGATAACAGGAAGTGTGGTCAGGTTTGGACTCGTACATCCTCTGAGGGGTTCAGCCAGGGCGCCTCTATGCGCCTCCATCAGGCTGAAGTCACCTCTGCTACCCCGAGAAACATCAGAAGGAGTCCAGGGAACCCCGAGAAACACCCGGAGTCCAGGGAACCCCGAGAAACACCCGGAGTCCAGGGAACCCCGAGAAACACCCGGAGTCCAGGGAACCCCGAGAAACACCCGGAGTCCAGGGAACCCCGAGAAACACAATTGCGGGGTCCTGGATGAGACCTGGATTGCGTGGTCCTGGATGAGACCTGGACTGCGTGGTCCTGGATGAGACCTGGACTGCGTGGTCCTGGATGAGACCTGGACTGAGTAGTCCTGGTGTCCCCGCACGCAGCCTCCTGGTGTCTCCGCATGCAGCCTCCTGGTGGGTCGCTCTCTGGGCGTACGGTCCACAGACCTTGTTGGGGATAACAGGAAGTGTGGTCAGGTTTGGACTCGTACATCCTCTGAGGGGTTCAGCCAGGGCGCCTCTATGCGCCTCCATCAGGCTGAAGTCACCTCTGCTACCCCGAGAAACATCAGAAGGAGTCCAGGGAACCCCGAGAAACACCCGGAGTCCAGGGAACCCCGAGAAACACCCGGAGTCCAGGGAACCCCGAGAAACACCCGGAGTCCAGGGAACCCCGAGAAACACCCGGAGTCCAGGGAACCCCGAGAAACATCAGAAGGAGTCCAGGGAACCCCGAGAAACACCCGGAGTCCACTGAACCCCGAGAAACATCAGAAGGAGTCCAGGGAACCCCGAGAAACACCCGGAGTCCAGGGAACCCCGAGAAACACCCGGAGTCCAGGGAACCCCGAGAAACACCCGGAGTCCAGGGAACCCCGAGAAACACCCGGAGTCCAGGGAACCCCGAGAAACACCCGGAGTCCAGGGAACCCCGAGAAACACCCGGAGTCCAGGGAACCCCGAGAAACACCCGGAGTCCAGGGAACCCCGAGAAACACCCGGAGTCCAGGGAACCCCGAGAAACACCCGGAGTCCAGGGAACCCCGAGAAACACCCGGAGTCCAGGGAACCCCGAGAAACACCCGGAGTCCAGGGAACCCCGAGAAACACCCGGAGTCCAGGGAACCCCGAGAAACACCCGGAGTCCAGGGAACCCCGAGAAACACCCGGAGTCCAGGGAACCCCGAGAAACACCCGGAGTCCAGGGAACCCCGAGAAACACCCGGAGTCCAGGGAACCCCGAGAAACACCCGGAGTCCAGGGAACCCCGAGAAACACCCGGAGTCCAGGGAACCCCGAGAAACACCCGGAGTCCAGGGAACCCCGAGAAACACCCGGAGTCCAGGGAACCCCGAGAAACACCCGGAGTCCAGGGAACCCCGAGAAACACCCGGAGTCCAGGGAACCCCGAGAAACACCCGGAGTCCAGGGAACCCCGAGAAACACCCGGAGTCCAGGGAACCCCGAGAAACACCCGGAGTCCAGGGAACCCCGAGAAACACCCGGAGTCCAGGGAACCCCGAGAAACACCCGGAGTCCAGGGAACCCCGAGAAACACCCGGAGTCCAGGGAACCCCGAGAAACACCCGGAGTCCAGGGAACCCCGAGAAACACCCGGAGTCCAGGGAACCCCGAGAAACACCCGGAGTCCAGGGAACCCCGAGAAACACCCGGAGTCCAGGGAACCCCGAGAAACACCCGGAGTCCAGGGAACCCCGAGAAACACCCGGAGTCCAGGGAACCCCGAGAAACACCCGGAGTCCAGGGAACCCCGAGAAACACCCGGAGTCCAGGGAACCCCGAGAAACACCCGGAGTCCAGGGAACCCCGAGAAACACCCGGAGTCCAGGGAACCCCGAGAAACACCCGGAGTCCAGGGAACCCCGAGAAACACCCGGAGTCCAGGGAACCCCGAGAAACACCCGGAGTCCAGGGAACCCCGAGAAACACCCGGAGTCCAGGGAACCCCGAGAAACACCCGGAGTCCAGGGAACCCCGAGAAACACCCGGAGTCCAGGGAACCCCGAGAAACACCCGGAGTCCAGGGAACCCCGAGAAACACCCGGAGTCCAGGGAACCCCGAGAAACACCCGGAGTCCAGGGAACCCCGAGAAACACCCGGAGTCCAGGGAACCCCGAGAAACACCCGGAGTCCAGGGAACCCCGAGAAACACCCGGAGTCCAGGGAACCCCGAGAAACACCCGGAGTCCAGGGAACCCCGAGAAACACCCGGAGTCCAGGGAACCCCGAGAAACACCCGGAGTCCAGGGAACCCCGAGAAACACCCGGAGTCCAGGGAACCCCGAGAAACACCCGGAGTCCAGGGAACCCCGAGAAACACCCGGAGTCCAGGGAACCCCGAGAAACACCCGGAGTCCAGGGAACCCCGAGAAACACCCGGAGTCCAGGGAACCCCGAGAAACACCCGGAGTCCAGGGAACCCCGAGAAACACCCGGAGTCCAGGGAACCCCGAGAAACACCCGGAGTCCAGGGAACCCCGAGAAACACCCGGAGTCCAGGGAACCCCGAGAAACACCCGGAGTCCAGGGAACCCCGAGAAACACCCGGAGTCCAGGGAACCCCGAGAAACACCCGGAGTCCAGGGAACCCCGAGAAACACCCGGAGTCCAGGGAACCCCGAGAAACACCCGGAGTCCAGGGAACCCCGAGAAACACCCGGAGTCCAGGGAACCCCGAGAAACACCCGGAGTCCAGGGAACCCCGAGAAACACCCGGAGTCCAGGGAACCCCGAGAAACACCCGGAGTCCAGGGAACCCCGAGAAACACCCGGAGTCCAGGGAACCCCGAGAAACACCCGGAGTCCAGGGAACCCCGAGAAACACCCGGAGTCCAGGGAACCCCGAGAAACACCCGGAGTCCAGGGAACCCCGAGAAACACCCGGAGTCCAGGGAACCCCGAGAAACACCCGGAGTCCAGGGAACCCCGAGAAACACCCGGAGTCCAGGGAACCCCGAGAAACACCCGGAGTCCAGGGAACCCCGAGAAACACCCGGAGTCCAGGGAACCCCGAGAAACACCCGGAGTCCAGGGAACCCCGAGAAACACCCGGAGTCCAGGGAACCCCGAGAAACACCCGGAGTCCAGGGAACCCCGAGAAACACCCGGAGTCCAGGGAACCCCGAGAAACACCCGGAGTCCAGGGAACCCCGAGAAACACCCGGAGTCCAGGGAACCCCGAGAAACACCCGGAGTCCAGGGAACCCCGAGAAACACCCGGAGTCCAGGGAACCCCGAGAAACACCCGGAGTCCAGGGAACCCCGAGAAACACCCGGAGTCCAGGGAACCCCGAGAAACACCCGGAGTCCAGGGAACCCCGAGAAACACCCGGAGTCCAGGGAACCCCGAGAAACACCCGGAGTCCAGGGAACCCCGAGAAACACCCGGAGTCCAGGGAACCCCGAGAAACACCCGGAGTCCAGGGAACCCCGAGAAACACCCGGAGTCCAGGGAACCCCGAGAAACACCCGGAGTCCAGGGAACCCCGAGAAACACCCGGAGTCCAGGGAACCCCGAGAAACACCCGGAGTCCAGGGAACCCCGAGAAACACCCGGAGTCCAGGGAACCCCGAGAAACACCCGGAGTCCAGGGAACCCCGAGAAACACCCGGAGTCCAGGGAACCCCGAGAAACACCCGGAGTCCAGGGAACCCCGAGAAACACCCGGAGTCCAGGGAACCCCGAGAAACACCCGGAGTCCAGGGAACCCCGAGAAACACCCGGAGTCCAGGGAACCCCGAGAAACACCCGGAGTCCAGGGAACCCCGAGAAACACCCGGAGTCCAGGGAACCCCGAGAAACACCCGGAGTCCAGGGAACCCCGAGAAACACCCGGAGTCCAGGGAACCCCGAGAAACACCCGGAGTCCAGGGAACCCCGAGAAACACCCGGAGTCCAGGGAACCCCGAGAAACACCCGGAGTCCAGGGAACCCCGAGAAACACCCGGAGTCCAGGGAACCCCGAGAAACACCCGGAGTCCAGGGAACCCCGAGAAACACCCGGAGTCCAGGGAACCCCGAGAAACACCCGGAGTCCAGGGAACCCCGAGAAACACCCGGAGTCCAGGGAACCCCGAGAAACACCCGGAGTCCAGGGAACCCCGAGAAACACCCGGAGTCCAGGGAACCCCGAGAAACACCCGGAGTCCAGGGAACCCCGAGAAACACCCGGAGTCCAGGGAACCCCGAGAAACACCCGGAGTCCAGGGAACCCCGAGAAACACCCGGAGTCCAGGGAACCCCGAGAAACACCCGGAGTCCAGGGAACCCCGAGAAACACCCGGAGTCCAGGGAACCCCGAGAAACACCCGGAGTCCAGGGAACCCCGAGAAACACCCGGAGTCCAGGGAACCCCGAGAAACACCCGGAGTCCAGGGAACCCCGAGAAACACCCGGAGTCCAGGGAACCCCGAGAAACACCCGGAGTCCAGGGAACCCCGAGAAACACCCGGAGTCCAGGGAACCCCGAGAAACATCAGAAGGAGCCCAGGAGTCCAGGGAACCCCGAGAAACACCCGGAGGAGCCCAGGAGTCCAGGGAACCCGGCTGAGAAGGTCTGTAGAACATTTGTTCAGTAAAGAGACGACGATCCTGATGGATTGTTAGGAGAAAGTTCCGGAAGGCTCCCGGCGACGTTCTGACGAATCTGCTGAATTCTAGAAGATATTTCCTGGTTATGACACAAATTATCTCCAGAGAAGGATCATCAGACCCGAAAACATCTTACATCACCTCATCTATGATGTCATCAACATTCAAGGCCCCTCCCACCCAGAGGCCCCTCCCACAAGAAGCTCACAATACAAATCCATGTTCAGTGAATGCCCCTCCCCCTCCCCCGCACCTTCTCCAAGCGACTCTCCAGATCGAAAACCTCCAACTCCACCGTTTCCATGGCGGCCCTGAAAGAAAAAACAGTTACTAAAGACGGTGAAATCCCAGAAACGTCATCACCGAAAATCTGCCGACCCGGAACACTGTAACCATAGCAACCGACTCCGGAGGATCAGTGACACCACATAGCAACCGACTCCGGAGGATCAGTGACACCACATAGCAACCGACTCCGGAGGATCAGTGACACCACATAGCAACCGACTCCTGAGGATCAGTGACACCACATAGCAACCGACTCCGGAGGATCAGTGACACCACATAGCAACCGACTCCGGAGGATCAGTGACACCACATAGCAACCGACTCCGGAGGATCAGTGACACCACATAGCAACCGACTCCGGAGGATCAGTGACACCACATAGCAACCGACTCCGGAGGATCAGTGACACCACATAGCAACCGACTCCGGAGGATCAGCGACACCCCCAAGGACCTTACTCTGGGATATCAGTGACACCACCGAGAAGGTTGTGGATGTGACTTTGTTGCTGGTTTTCGGTCCCCATGATTTTGGTTCTTCTTCCTTCTATGGGGGGTTGGAGGACTCGGTGGGGAGGTCTGGGGACCCCGGTGTGACGGTGGGGAGGTCTGGGGACCCCGGTGTGAGTTAGGAAGCCCGGTGTCCCCATGCTGGATATTAGATATTTCTGGTTTAACGATCTCCAGGAGAGAATTCTTCACATTCCGCAGCCTGAGGCCCGGCGAGGTATTGGTGGCTTATCTCCTCCATCATGAAGGACGTGTCACCGGGTAATGTGTGTGACGGTGATGGGGAGGGGGGTGATGATGATGGGGGAGGGGTGACGATGATGGGGAGGGGTGACGATGATGGGGGGTTATCCTAAAATACTCGACTACCCCGGTCACCGCCATCACCCCGATCACCGATGTGACGGACGGCCTGGTACCCCGACTGGGTACCTCCGTCAGAAAACAGCTTCCTCCCCCTCCCCCTCCCCCTCCCCGATGCCATAATGAATGAATAGGGGGGGAGGAGACACATGTGATGGGATTATCTCCTGAGTGTATCATAGTGTGATTTACTCATCTACACCCGGAGTCCCCTACACCCGGAGTCACCTACACCCGGAGTCACCTACACCCGGAGTCCCCTACACCCGGAGTCCCCTACACCCGGAGTCCCCTACAACCGGAGTCCCCTACACCCGGAGTCACCTACACCCGGAGTCCCCTACACCCGGAGTCAGCTACTCCTAGAGTCAGCTATACTAATCCCATCATCAACACAATACAACAAAGGGACTAATAAACTGCAACAGTTCAATGTCCAGAATTATCCCCCTTCAGTGCTCCTGGAGTCACAGCCTGTACCTATAATACACACGGGGCCACATACATGTAATGCCGGGGAACATGTACAGTACATCCCCCCACACATAAACCTGGGAGAATTGTTCATTGTAACCCCAAGAGGTCCGAGGGGGGTCTCCATAGTTCTGGGTCCATAGTCAGTAGGAAGGAGGCTCCTCCCCCAGCACCAGTGACGGTTCAGTCCGTCACAATCGCCATTACCCATCACTCAGCACATCCCCGGCCTGATAGGGAGCAAATGACCTGGGACTTCACCAATACTAGCCCACAGTAGTGTCACAGATTCACTCTATATATATACACGCACGCACACACAGCTGTATCATTTAAAATGGAGCGCGGACATATCAGGCTCGGTGGCTTTGGAGGGTCCAGAGGTCTAAAGAGCCACATTAACCCTTCTGAGGCGGCACACCTTCACGTCTGGTATCTCATAGCACCCAACAATCTCTTGTTTATCGGAGGGCGG
>NW_017309983.1:34723-35155 GCF_000935625.1 Nanorana parkeri
CTATGAAATTGACAGTTTGGGAGGGGCCACTGAGGATGAGGAGATCATAGAACACCTCAGCCCTCCTGCTTTGCTCCCCTGAACTCTTCTGATTGGTTGGGGGGTTGGCTCAGTAAAGAACTGTTGCACAAGGCAGCGAGGAAGCTCTTGTCTACCATAAGAAAGGTTTTATTTTACCATCGAGGAGGAGGAGGGAGGCCCATTTCTCTGCTTTCTGAGGAGGAGGAGGAGTGATGGGGCCCGCACCAGTTCCACAAGCAGTCAATATTGGGATGTTGTCTTCCTTGCTCTGACCCATTGGGATTCTTCACACAGTTCTGGTGTTCCGATGACATCACAGTAGAACTCCCAGCATCCTCTCTCCTGGGGTCTCCTAGGTCAGGCTGCCCCCATCATCCCTCGATGAGTAGTCCTGACACGTGTGTCTGGGGC
>NW_017309983.1:35166-36090 GCF_000935625.1 Nanorana parkeri
TCCTCAGGGGGGGAGTTCTTGGCTTATTGTCGGGGGTGTCTGAGGGTCGGGAGAGCGCGGTGTACCCCAAAATAACCAACGTCCTGAGCTTAGGAGGAACCCAGCAAGCAAGGCTCAACTATGGACACCACCAATGAAGGAATGGGCCCCCAACACCCTCATAATAGTCCTTCCTCGCTCAGTCAGGGGCGGGTCTGATGGACGGAGAGCAGATATATGGAAGGAAGGTGTCCCAGGAAGAGGGGCGCAGAGGTCTTGGACTTACCATCCATGGGGTGCCGGAAATTGAGTCTTTGTTGGGTCTCTCACATGGGGGAGGACCATGAATAGGCTCCACCCATCTAGGACAGAGTGGTCTACATCCATTGGGGGCTGTGGAAAGGACAATGAAGTCCTCCTAATGGGCACAACGCCGTTCACCTGACCGGGCCCCTCAACAATATCAGTTCTTCCCAACACTTGAGGAACATACAGAAGACACGAGAGAGAGAGAGGACACCACGGCCACCGGAGACCACGATCTGCAGACCATCACAACTCCATCTGGGCGGAGCAGAAGAGGAAGAATGGAACAGCGATGGAGTCATTGCACTGTGGCCCCGGGTCTTCCTGTACCTCATGGGCCCCCCACCATGATCGTAATCAGTCTACACAGTCGTCTGTCTGACATGTTGTTTCTTCAGGATTTGGAAGGAACTTTGTGAATGAAACTCCTTAAAATGTACATGAGAATCCCGAGAGTGCCGCTGCCCGTGATTGGGCCCCAGACACTGGACCCCGCCCTTCCCCCATAACAGGAATATGGGGCAACTTATAATGCCATCTTCTGTCCATATAAACTCCGCCCACCGTAGAGGTCCCAGACACCCCCCGAGGAACAAGTTACCCCATCATCTGCCCACCATACAGGTCCCGGAGACCCCC
>NW_017309984.1:0-896 GCF_000935625.1 Nanorana parkeri
GAGGGAGGGAGGAGGGATGGACGGGGGGATGGAGGAGGGATGGAGGATGGACAGAGGGATGGACGGAGGGATGGACGGAGGGATGGACTGAGGGATGGAGGATGGACGGACGGATGGACGGCTGCGTATGATTGCGACATTCACATCATCATATGCGCTGTGTGTCACCGCGCTGGGACTGTGGGGGAGGGGGGGGATCTCAGCTGCTGTCACCGCTCCCTCAGACTGGGACCGTCCTCCCGTCTCCCCCAAACCCCGGCTCTGCGTTATCTATAGGACGCAATATGACGCCCGACCCCGGACCTAAGCGCCCCCCCCTCATGTGGAGACGATTCATCCCAGCACACGATCCAATAATATTCTCATCACTTAAAGGAGAACTCCGAGAAAATAAGAAGATAACGAAGTTTCTGGAATATAAACAAACAGCTTTTATCTCATCGCTACTTTGAATGAAGAACTCTGACCTGCAGCACCTCATTTCTGCCACCAGATGTCCTCAGTGTGACGGCCGGCATCATTCAACCCACTTGTTTAAAGTCCAGACAGTCCTGGACCTGCCCCACCCCCCTCCCAAGCCTGTGATTGGACAGTGAAAGCAGCACAGCGATGAGCTCATCTTCCTGTCACTCTGCTCTCTCCTCTTTATCAGCATGCTCCTTAATCTTCTCCCTCTTCCAGTCTGAGCTCTGTTGTACAGGGACCGCAGGAGACTGTTACAAGGTCACATTCGGGGACTGACGCTGCTGGGATTTGTAGAAAACATTTAATGATTACAGAGCGGCATAAATTAGTGTGGCTGAGTCACTGCTGGGAGGGGGAGCTGAGCTACTGAGTCACTGCGGGGAGTGCTATTACTGTCACATCAGTCTCTGTACAGAGGAGCTTACACTCTA
>NW_017309984.1:4005-12404 GCF_000935625.1 Nanorana parkeri
GATTCAATCAAATGGCGCGATGAAGTTTTATGTCCCTCTAACTCTCAGTGATGGGATTCCTCTCCTCCAATGAGCTCCCCTCCCCCTCCCATTAACACTTCGCTCTCTGGTCCTCCGCTATGTGAGGATCCGCAGACCTGAAATAAGACTTCATATGAAAGGGGGGCCGCCGGGTGTCTGCATGGGGCTCATCTGATGGGATCATCTCTCTGGCCGTTGTCTGGGGTTACGGTTGGTTGTCACCATCGGTCATAGAGTGGATTTTGTGGCATTCGGGGTCTCTGGACTTCCTGGTGCTCTGGGCTGTCCCCAGGGACGGCATTGGGTCAGCTGCACACAGACAGACCCCCCCCTGTGCCCGCTGTATTGGGAGGGGTCATGTGATCTGATGTGGCGCGTCCTGTAGATGGCTGTCAGCGGTTCCGCCAAAGTTGAGCGCAGACGAGAATCCAGCAAACGGGGTAAATAAACTGGAAATAAGGTGACAGCGTGACACCAATCAGCGCCGGCCCGTCTTCTTCCCAGCCGGAGATAATGAGCCCGACATGGAGAGATGACAGCAGTGATCCTTCCTGTCACCGCGCAGCCCGAGCCGCCGCGGTCACACGGCTCCCCTAATGAGGACGCCGATGGCCGCCGTCTCCGCAAAGTGACAAAGTCTACCGAACTTCTCCCAGGAACTTTCCAGAGCCGGACTGGCAGGAGGCGACGCGGCGAACGCCGAGGGAGAGACAACACCGGATACAGAGAAATCCGCTCCCAGAATTCATCGCTAGAAAATGTTTCTTGTGCTTGATCCCACCATGAAGGAAGTTCCCGGGGAGAATGGGATCAGAGTCCTGGGATTGGTGGCCCATTGTGTCTGGCTTCCTTCAGCCTTGGCCAGGATCAGTACCCAACTGCCACCTTGCCCCATCCACCACTGATATCAGGTCAGGACCTTGCCCCCTCCACCACTGATATCAGGTCAGGACCTTGCCCCATCCACCACTGATATCAGGTCAGGACCTTGCCCCCTACACCACTGATATCAGGTCAGGACCTTGCCCCCTCCACCACTGATATCAGGTCAGGACCTTGCCCCATCCACCACTGATATCAGGTCAGGACCTTGCCCCCTCCACCACTGATATCAGGTCAGGACCTTGCCCCATCCACCACTGATATCAGGTCAGGACCTTGCCCCCTCCACCACTGATATCAGGTCAGGACCTTGCCCCATCCACCACTGATATCAGGTCAGGACCTTGCCCCATCCACCACTGATATCAGGTCAGGACCTTGCCCCATCCACCACTGATATCAGGTCAGGACCTTGCCCCATCCACCACTGATATCAGGGTAGGACCTTGCCCCATCCACCACCGATATCAGGGTAGGACCTTGCCCCATCCACCACCGATATCAGGTCAGGACCTTGCCCCATCCACCACTGATATCATGGTAGGACCTTGCCCCATCCACCACCGATATCAGGGTAGGACCTTGCCCCATCCACCACTGATATCATGGTAGGACCTTGCCCCATCCACCACTGATATCAGGGTAGGACCTTGCCCCATCCACCACCGATATCAGGGTAGGACCTTGCCCCATCCACCACTGATATCAGGGTAGGACCTTGCCCCATCCACCACTGATATCAGGGTAGGACCTTGCCCCATCCACCACCGATATCAGGGTAGGACCTTGCCCCATCCACCACTGATATCAGGGTAGGACCTTGCCCCATCCACCACTGATATCAGGGTAGGACCTTGCCCCATCCACCACTGATATCAGGGTAGGACCTTGCCCCATCCACCACTGATATCAGGGTAGGACCTTGCCCCATCCACCACCGATATCATGGTAGGACCTTGCCCCATCCACCACTGATATCATGGTAGGACCTTGCCCCCTCCACCACTGATATCAGGGTAGGACCTTGCCCCATCCACCACCGATATCAGTGTAGGACCTTCTATACCACCTACTGTTGCCAAACCCGCTGTAGCTGCAGCCAACCATCTGGCCCATGATCGGTTCTCCTTCCAGCTGTTGTGGACACAAGTCATGACATAAGGCAGGATGGACCTTTGCGGGGTGACAACCCCCGGAGCCGGGCCACCATTGCGTCCAGAGTTGGAGTCCGGCTATTTCTGAGCCTGAGGAAGTTGTCTTTGTCGTCTTCTTTGCTGGTTTCTGCGCAGCGTCCCCCATGAATTCCATGGCGTCCTACATCTTTGTGTGCGTGGGGGGGGGGTCGGAGGTCACGGGTTGGTGGGATTGTGAAGGAGACATCTGAGTGCAGATGAGAAGTGACAGTTGACACCTCTGATAATCGATCTGTCAGATCAAACGTTCAGGAACAGTGACGGACGCGGCGCGATCTGACGCGGGAAAGAGCGGAATCTGGAAAATCAATACCCTGCGAGGCGAAACGTGCGTCCGGAGAGCAGCCAGTAATGAGGTTTATGTGGAGGGAACCTTGAAGGCCGGCTTCATCTTTCTTCTCAGCTGGTCAGATACTTGAAGTCGATAATCCTGCCCTGCGGCCACTCCGGGGAGGCGACATTTACCATCTCTATTAGGCCTTGTTAGAGAGACGCCGCCGAGCGCCATTGTGTGTGTGGGGGAGGGGGTTCTGAGAAGAAACCCAGAGAGACGGCAAAAATCAGCTAAGCGATGATGAGCCGAGCTCCGCGACCCAATTACCATCTGATAACCAATGACTCAGCCGCCATTCCTGACCCGGTCTCACCACATACGCAGAGTCCGTGTCATGTGACCTCAGAACGTACTAATTGCTGCAACTTTCTCTGGAGATCCCGAAGTCCTCGGGACTACAAGGACAATGGAAATATCCTCCGAGGGGTAAATGTCCGATTAAACATTGTCCGTTCAGTCATTGCGATCCGCCGCGGTATCCGATCGCCGTCCACGTCTGTTGTCGGAGATTCGCAATCAGAGCCGGGAACACCGGCCAGCACATTCACACTGCTCAGATTTTGGTGTTCCCACAATTCCCTTCACAGCTCTGACTTGCGAACTCACTTTTCATTTCCAAGGGCACCACCCTCGTTCCTTTGATGAAGGCCGCCATGTTTAATACGCCGCGCATCGCACGTTCCTGCACTTCTATGCATTGTGTGAATGAGCCCCGCCTGGGGTCGCGTGTGATGGCGGAGCGCGATTATCTTTGGTGAATGGTGCCAAACCACTTTAAATTTATTTTTTATCATCTGCTCTTACTTCCTGTTATTTCCCATTAGGGGGCGGAGCTGCTTCAGTTTCTGGCTGTTTATGGAAAGGCGCAGTTGCTGCGTACACGCGTATCATTGCGCACTTCCCGCACCAGCCGGCAGAGTAATGTTGATAACCGATTGGGCATTTGGCTGTTTCTCCAGCGGCAGACGGTTCGCGTTCTGTCAGGACACATAATGGCGGTCGTCATGTGACGAATTCGCTAACTGCGGCGCAGTAGGGGTGGCCAAATTATTACAGTGACGTCCCAGATCCATCACCAGGAAATCTTCATGGCGGCTCCGGAGAGAACGTCGCTCACTTTTATTGAATGTTGTGTTTTATGTTCCGTTTATATATCGGTGGAAATGGCGCTTCGATTATCCGCCGCGCACACCTTCCCGCCGTTTCCGCGGTGTTGTATCTGATCAAAGCCGCAGAAAACCTCCAGCAAACAGTATTGTGGAAGCTGCTAAATAATGAGCTGGAAACGTTGTGTCTTCCGGGACCTCCAATCCCTCCTCACCACCTGAGGTCAGATAGGAAACAATTGCGTCATTTGAGGTCGTGTCTCCTTCTGGACGCAGCAAACGCACACACTGAGCACTGCAAGGCAGCTGACGGCAGCTGAGAGGAATCGCATTTTGTGTAATGGCTGATTTGTTGTCGGGAACAGGCTGGTGTGAAGAGTTTATTCCTCCACCGGGTGTAGAAGTGGTTCATATTGTTCCAGTAATGAGGAATGAAGGTCCCCCCAGTCTCGGCGCCACCAATCCCAGTGGCGTACCATGTCTGGAAGTGATGAGCGGGTTCTGGCGGGGTGCTGAACTCTACTGCTCCTGAGACGCTCCAGGTCCCCGGCATCTCTGTGGGTACAGCACAGAATCTCCTGGGGGGCCGCAGTGCAGACCCCCGGCTCACAAAACTTGAAGGAACTCTAGTCTGTGGCTGTAATGAGGGGTGCAGAGTCTTTTATGAGATTGGACTCATGGTAGTTTGGTGACATTTACTGTTCTCTGATTGGTGGAAAAGGTTCTCCAGTCTGAAGAAAGGTCGTTCCACAACTAAGGTGCTGCTCCCATTCTGGGGGAGGGGGAGAGTATCCGGACACTTCGGTCCTCCAGGAGCTTCCAGGAGACTATGGAATAGTGATGACATTGTCCTTCAAGTCGTGTGTCTGATCCATTGATCAATGGACGATGTTCTCTTCCATGAAGTCTTCGGTACGGTTCCTGAGCATTCAGACCTCCGAGCCTCCATTGTCTCCAGCAGAGCTAAGAAATGAAAGAATCTATGGAGTGGGAGAGGAAGTGAGTTCTGGATGAGGAGGAAAGAAGACAAAGTCCTGGGTGAGGTGTCACAAGATGTCCCCCGGGTTCTGGGAAGGAGTTGGAGAGGATGGGACTCCTGGAGGAGGAGGAGGATGTGAGTCCTCCTGAATGGAGCCAATGGTGTACAGACCCTGGAACTCAGCACTGAGATCTCACCATTAGCGCCCCCAAGAGTTTAGAAGACACCATGGGGGTCATCCAGACACTGATATATCATTTCCGGGGGAGTGACCCTTCAAATGTTGTGTGTGGGGTGAACAGAGGAGAGAGAACAGTTGTTGTAACCGCATTCTTCCGTCCTTGTTTCCATTGGAGGAGGACAGCGGACTGAATATCTATGGGTTCATCTCTCAGGATTGGGCGACACAACTATTTCCATTCCTACAGATCTCCCCGTCCCCGGGCCATACAACCTCCCATGGCTGCCGTTACTTGCCTGGCCATGAGATGGCGCTGTTGCTCTGGCTCTGTGGCCCCAGAATTCAGGCTGGATCTGGGTAGCACTCAAAGAGTAAAGATTTCTTAACCCCTCGATGCCTAAATTAATTCGTAATTATATACAAAAAATAAATGATATGCGCTTTGGCGATCAAGCAGATACGAAAGAAGGTGGAGAGTGTTCATTTGAATATAGCCCATACTATGGAGAAAAATATCGGTATGATGCCAATTAGCGACATCAGGCATCTAAGTGATAAAATGAAGTTATTGATCGGTATCTGCGTTAAACAATTCAAATGACAAAAAGGATCAAAAAATCAACAAAAAGTCACACGGGAAGAAATATTTTGACTCTCGGAGTTCTCAAAAGCAGTTTTTTATCTTGTTGAGGCGCAGGCGAACATCGCACTTCAAACATTTGATTACACTCTGGCCCAGTGGAGTAACAATCGCCATAGCGACTCAGGCGGCCGCTATGGGGCCCGGGCACAGGGGGGGCCCGGGTCAGATGCCGTGCGGGCCGCCTGGGTCGCTATGGGATCCTCTGCTGGCGGCTGAAGACGAACACGCCGCTGTCCAGGTCACTGTACAGTAATCTGTGCAGCTGCGCGTTCCTCTCCACAGAGTCCATGAGAGCCGGCAGCGGCGGGGGAGGAGGAGGCGGGGCTCGTGGTCGGCAGCAGGGGAGGAGGCGGGGCCCGGTGATAAAGAAGGAGGCGGGCCCGGCGACGGAGAAGGCGGGGCCCATCAGCAACTGTGGAGGAAGAGGAGGCAGACAGGTAAAGAGTGTGACCAGCCCAGCTGAGGGTGACCTCTGCAAGTTCACCCTCAGGTGGGATCTCAGGGGGGCTCTGAAAGTTCACCCTCAGGTGGGATCTCAGGGGGGCTCTGAAAGTTCACCCTCAGGTGGGATCTCAGGGGGGCTCTGCAAGTTCACCTCAGGTGGCATCTCAGGGGGGCTTTGCAGGGTCACCCTCAGGTGGGATCTCAGGGGGGCTCTGCAAGTTCACCCTCAGGTGGGATCTCAGGGGGGCTCTGCAAGTTCACCTCAGGTGGCATCTCAGGGGGGCTTTGCAGGGTCACCCTCAGGTGGGATCTCAGGGGGGCTCTGCAAGTTCACCCTCAGGTGGGATCTCAGGGGGGCTCTGCAAGTTCACCTCAGGTGGCATCTCAGGGGGGCTTTGCAGGGTCACCCTCAGGTGGGATCTCGAGTGGGCTCTGCAAGGGGTATAACTAGAAATCACGGGCCCCATACAAAATGTTGCTATGGGGCCCTGTGATTTCTAGTTACGCCCCTGCTCAGGCCCTTACAATTTGGGTGTTTGCAGCGTTGCCGTCCACGTTCAACCACTGGCCACAGTATCTGAACAGACTTCCACCGGTGGAACCTCGATTTAGCAAAAAAATGCTGAAATATCAACTTTGCGCGAATTACTTTTTATGTCATCAGGCAGAATACGCCTAAATATCATATTGTTCCTACGCAGCCATAACTGCCTAATGTCGCAAAAAAGCGACAAAGCGAAATCTCCAGATAACCTCGAAGATTTTTCGTCACATGGAGTTGACCCCAATTTATAAGCCGCAGCAGCAAACAATAAGCTGTTGCATATTCCTTTTTTACAAAAATAACCTAAAATTTTGTCAAATTTTCTCAAAATTAGCAGTCAGCAGCCGTGTGCCATGACCGCGCTGAGGCTTTGCGTACTTCAAGCAGTTGTAGCTAACTATACCTCTGCGACAGGGCGCGGTCACTGCTCCCAAAACAATCTCTGGTACTTATCGAATACAAATAAACCGGCATTGGCGGAATAAATGCACCACCTCGGCTGCAGTGAGGCCGGGAGGGGTTTGATGCAAAAACGCGACAACCGTCATCAAGGGGTTTTTAACATACAGTAGGACCACGCTGAGATCCACGCTGAGGTCCACGCTGAGGTCCACGCTGAGATCCACGCTGAGATCCACGCTGAGGTCCAGGCTGAGATCCACGCTGAGGTCCAGGCTGAGGTCCAGGCTGAGGTCAGCACTGAGGTCCAGGCTGAGATCCACTCTGAGGTCCAGGCTGAGGTCCAGGCTGAGGTCCACGCTGAGATCCACGCTGAGGTCCAGGCTGAGGTCCACGCTGAGGTCCACGTTGAGGTCCAGGCTGAGGTCCACGCTGAGGTCCACGCTGAGGTCCAGGCTGAGGTCCACGCTGAGGTCCAGGCTGAGGTCCAGGCTGAGGTCCAGGCTGAGGTCCACGCTGAGGTCCAGGCTGAGGTCCACGCTGAGGTCCACGCTGAGGTCCAGGCTGAGGTCCACGCTGAGGTCCAGGCTGAGGTCCACGCTGAGGTCCAGGCTGAGGTCCACGCTGAGGTCCAGGCTGAGGTCCACGCTGAGGTCCAGGCTGAGGTCCACGCTGAGGTCCAGGCTGAGGTCCACGCTGAGGTCCAGGCTGAGATCCACGCTGAGATCCACGCTGAGGTCCAGGCTGAGGTCCACGCTGAGAGGATTGTCACTAAATTCTTTATGTAGCATTCCATGTATAATGGAGCGCGGTTTCCTCAAGGATCGCTGATCGGTTTTATTAGGAAAGATCCTCGGTTGGGGGTTGTTGTTGCTTTATAAATGGACCCCTAAAATGTCCTAACTCTGGACAGAAAAAATGGTGTCCTTTCCATAATTTGTCGGGCCCGAATCCCTTTGTGTACGGGGGCCCCAAACTTTCTAGCACCTCTCTGGATCCAGCGGAACCCTTCTGTATTAGGCCTGATATATGGTCCTGACAGAAGAAAGGTGAGTCAGCATCACCTGGGCACCGCCGCCCACGTCCTGACACACCGTCATTATTGCGGCATGCGGCTGTGACGCGGATGGTGGCCTGCTTCTTCCATTCTATATTTTAAGACTTCACTTCTCATGTTGCTGATGCCACCTCTTATATATATAATTATTCCCTCCCTGAGTCACACACATGCAGCTGTTCTATTCCTGAGTCTGGAGCGGAAGATTCATTAATAGTCGGTTGTCCCTGGCCAGGAGCCAATTCATCCCCTTCGCTCCATGAGGTGGCCAATATGGGCCCAGCGCCCAATGACTCCCTGCCCCACCACCCATCTCCTTTCTGACCCTCCGCCCATTACCAACCCATCCATCATCCTCCTGACCTTTCCTCCATCCCCTTCTTGACTGCCTGCCCATCGCTTTCTTGACACCACATCCATCGCCTCTATTCTTCACCTTTCTGACCCTCTAACCATCTTCTCCTTTACCCTCCGTCCATTGCATACCCTTGGCCCATCACCTTCCTGACCCTCCCTCCATCACCTTCCTGACCCTCCCTCCATCACCTTCCTGACCCTCCCTCCATCACCTTCCTGACCCTCCCTCCATCACCTTCCTGACCCTCCATCCATCACC
>NW_017309984.1:13986-18067 GCF_000935625.1 Nanorana parkeri
TCCATCACCCTCCTGACCCTCCCTCCATCACCCTCCTGCCCTCCATCCCTCACCCTCCATCCATCACCTTCCTGACCCTCCCTCCTGACCCTCCCTCCATCACCCTCCTGACCCTCCCTCCATCACCTTCCTGCCCTCCATCCCTCACCCTCCTGACCCTCCCTCCATCACCCTCCTGCCCTTCATCCCTCACCCTCCTGACCCTCCATCCATCTCCTTCCTGACCTCCATCAGGATACAGAGGTCAGTGATGGCTTGTTAGGAATATATAACTCATTTATAGTCCGCAGTCTGGAGGCCGGGCACTTTAAGCATGTGACACCGGTCTCTAGCTGTCTTCTGTAAGTTGTCCGCCTTCTCCTCTAACAGTCTCTTTTACTTGGCAGCAGTTTCTAGCAATCTCGTGTCATGTTCTGGGAGATGCTGGGACATGTAGTTCTTCTGGTGGCTGGGACATGCTGGGAGATGTAGTTCTTCTGGTGGCTGGGACATGCTGGGAGATGTAGTTCTTCTGGTGGCTGGGACATGCTGGGAGATGTAGTTCTTCTGGTGGCTGGGAGATGCTGGGACATGTAGTTCCACATTGTATAGAGAGCCTCTAGTATTATGTTCATTGAAAGTGGAATATTTGATTCTTTGGAGTCTCACAGTTACCCAGAATCCTCTGCGGGGCCCCAGCCGATGTTATGTAACGACGGCCATTTTCTCAGCAGGCGCCACATTTACAGCCATTGTGATTTTCTGCGCTGACGTCTTGGTGACATCTCTGGCATGGCCGGATGCCCAGGTGGGGGAGGTGGGGTCACCCTTACAATGTTTGGCTACCGGGTCTGGGGCTGCGCACTCTTTGTCTGTGTGGCGGGGGCTTTGACTGCATGTGAGTGGAGGACGCTCCAACCGCCGCGCTCTCATTCTGCAGGCTGGATATAATATACGCAATTTAATGCATTTCCTCAGTCTCCCCTCCCCCAGTGATCAGTCTGCTGCAGGCAGGAAGAAGCATTTCCTCAGTCTCCCCTCCCCCAGTGATCAGTCTGCAACATTGTAACTTTGTATCCAGTCACAATGAGAGGCTGATCTGTGTCAGATGTTTGTGAACACTGCCAAGGATTTACATGACTGTGTCATCTCTCAGTCCAGGAAGTGGATGGTGACCCTGAGTGATGGCTGAACAAAGATGGCGCCGTCCTTCTGGAGAGAAAAGCAGATGAAGACATTGTCAGGGGGAGTCATGTGACCTCTGGGAGAGGTAATGGTACCTGGGCGGGTCACATGACACATTAGTGAACATACATGGATATCACCGTTTCCTCTCAGATGTGGGGTTCCTGTAGATGGAGGTCATGGCACTCCTCTGTCCTCTCTGTGGTATCAGGTTCCGGTTTTCTGGGTGTCCAGCTCTGTGGCCCCCTGGCGGTGGATCGGGGTGATTCTGGGGGCCCCTGCGAGATGATTGGACGCTTTGATATTAAAATGAATTCGCTGCGCTGAGAAGTGTGCCCCCCCAACATTGTGCCCCCAATACTGTGCTCCCCCAACACTGTGCTCCCTCAACATTGTGCCCCCAATACTGTGCTCCCCCAACATTGTGCCCCCAATACTGTGCTCCCCCAACACTGTGCTCCCTCAACATTGTGCCCCCAATACTGTGCTCCCCCAACATTGTGCTCCCCCAACATTGTGCTCCCCCAACATTGTGCTCCCCCAACATTGTGCTCCCCCAACATTGTGCTCCCCCAACATTGTGCTCCCCCAACATTGTGCTCCCCCAACATTGTGCTCCCCCAACATTGTGCTCCCCCAACATTGTGCTCCCCCAACATTGTGCTCCCCCAACATTGTGCTCCCCCAACATTGTGCTCCCCCAACATTGTGCTCCCCCAACATTGTGCTCCCCCAACATTGTGCTCCCCCAACATTGTGCTCCCCCAACATTGTGCTCCCCCAACATTGTGCTCCCCCAACATTGTGCTCCCCCAACATTGTGCTCCCCCAACATTGTGCTCCCCCAACATTGTGCTCCCCCAACATTGTGCTCCCCCAACATTGTGCTCCCCCAACATTGTGCTCCCCCAACATTGTGCTCCCCCAACATTGTGCTCCCCCAACATTGTGCTCCCCCAACATTGTGCTCCCCCAACATTGTGCTCCCCCAACATTGTGCTCCCCCAACATTGTGCTCCCCCAACATTGTGCTCCCCCAACATTGTGCTCCCCCAACATTGTGCTCCCCCAACATTGTGCTCCCCCAACATTGTGCTCCCCCAACATTGTGCTCCCCCAACATTGTGCTCCCCCAACATTGTGCTCCCCCAACATTGTGCTCCCCCAACATTGTGCTCCCCCAACATTGTGCTCCCCCAACATTGTGCTCCCCCAACATTGTGCTCCCCCAACATTGTGCTCCCCCAACATTGTGCTCCCCCAACATTGTGCTCCCCCAACATTGTGCTCCCCCAACATTGTGCTCCCCCAACATTGTGCTCCCCCAACATTGTGCTCCCCCAACATTGTGCTCCCCCAACATTGTGCTCCCCCAACATTGTGCTCCCCCAACATTGTGCTCCCCCAACATTGTGCTCCCCCAACATTGTGCTCCCCCAACATTGTGCTCCCCCAACATTGTGCTCCCCCAACATTGTGCTCCCCCAACATTGTGCTCCCCCAACATTGTGCTCCCCCAACATTGTGCTCCCCCAACATTGTGCTCCCCCAACATTGTGCTCCCCCAACATTGTGCTCCCCCAACATTGTGCTCCCCCAACATTGTGCTCCCCCAACATTGTGCTCCCCCAACATTGTGCTCCCCCAACATTGTGCTCCCCCAACATTGTGCTCCCCCAACATTGTGCTCCCCCAACATTGTGCTCCCCCAACATTGTGCTCCCCCAACATTGTGCTCCCCCAACATTGTGCTCCCCCAACATTGTGCTCCCCCAACATTGTGCTCCCCCAACATTGTGCTCCCCCAACATTGTGCTCCCCCAACATTGTGCTCCCCCAACATTGTGCTCCCCCAACATTGTGCTCCCCCAACATTGTGCTCCCCCAACATTGTGCTCCCCCAACATTGTGCTCCCCCAACATTGTGCTCCCCCAACATTGTGCTCCCCCAACATTGTGCTCCCCCAACATTGTGCTCCCCCAACATTGTGCTCCCCCAACATTGTGCTCCCCCAACATTGTGCTCCCCCAACATTGTGCTCCCCCAACATTGTGCTCCCCCAACATTGTGCTCCCCCAACATTGTGCTCCCCCAACATTGTGCTCCCCCAACATTGTGCTCCCCCAACATTGTGCTCCCCCAACATTGTGCTCCCCCAACATTGTGCTCCCCCAACATTGTGCTCCCCCAACATTGTGCTCCCCCAACATTGTGCTCCCCCAACATTGTGCTCCCCCAACATTGTGCTCCCCCAACATTGTGCTCCCCCAACATTGTGCTCCCCCAACATTGTGCTCCCCCAACATTGTGCTCCCCCAACATTGTGCTCCCCCAACATTGTGCTCCCCCAACATTGTGCTCCCCCAACATTGTGCTCCCCCAACATTGTGCTCCCCCAACATTGTGCTCCCCCAACATTGTGCTCCCCAATACTGTGCTCCCCCTCTCATTGTCCCCTTTGGATGTTCATCGGTTCCGTTCTCTTGTGAAGGATTTGGGACCCGGTGACACGCGGGTGATGAAGGTGATTTCATCCATCGGGTTCCGTCGTCGTGCCGCCAATATAACGCCCTGAAATCTGTCTTCATATTAGCTTCTCATCTTCCTCTACAGAGCCGGAAATGGAACATCGGCATGAAAATGACTCCCAGAGGAACCAATCAGCAATCGCTGTCCGGGTCTGGCCCCTCCCAGCTGATGAAGGGTTAAATCGAGGGGTTACCTTAATAAATACAACCAATCAGAAGCAGGCAAACTTCCATCGCAAGTGAACTGTGACCCGTCATGGCTCCTCCCCGGACGCCCTCGTGCAGGGGCGGGGTTTGCTCTGTTTTGCTGTCTCATATTTCTATTTCCGTGTGAACCTTTTTAATAGGAGATCATTGTGTGTGTGTTGGCCCCTCCCCCGGCAATCAT
>NW_017309984.1:18089-19105 GCF_000935625.1 Nanorana parkeri
AAACTGGTATGAGGAATCCAGATTATACAGGAATATAGTCCCAACGCGTTTCGGGGGTGGAAGTCTCTTCCTTCGTCAGGGCTCTATGAGGAACGTTGTGATCATTAGATCGGCTTTGGATGGGAGGGGCTTAGTCACGCCGCCGCCCTGATCCCTGGCCGCGTTTCAGTGATGTCTCCGCCGATCATCTCTCACAGAACCGATCTTTTCCAATATGGCGACTTTACATCCAAATCTCAGGAACCCGATTGGTTGTCCCTGTCCTGGGACGGGTCCAGTCTTGTCAGAAGGAACCAGAACCACGCTTCCTCGTGCTGGCAGAATGAAAGCTGATTGGTGGTTGAGAGCAATGCAGACAGGTGGGCGTCTCTGTCTTATATCGCTGCCATTGGCCGAGGCGCAGTATGTGTCGGCGCTCCTAGCTATGTCTGGGCCGAGGATGCGACCACACCGAGGAATGAAGAACACAACATGGCTGTGGTATCAGATAATGTTATGCGCACTCAGGTGCTGGAAGACAATGGGCAAGGTCAGCAGGTCACCGAGCAGTATTGTCAGGCTTCAGGTGACCTATGAACCCCCGACTCTTCCATAGGTCAGGACTCCCAATGATGGCAGATCGCTGGGTAAGCACCACCGTGACAGGTTCTCTTTACATGAGATGAGAAGCTGCAGGATGAGGAGACCTGTTACAACGTGTCAATGATGAGGAGGAGGATGAAGATGAGGAGGAGGAAGATGAGGAGGAGGAAGATGAGGAAGATGATGAGGAGGAGGAGGAGGAAGATGATGAGGAGAAGGAAGAAGATGAGGAGGAGGATGAAGAGGAGGAAGATGATGAGGAGGAGGAGGAAGAAGAAGATGAGGAGGAGGATGAAGATGATGAGGAGAAGGAAGAAGAGGAGGAGGAGGAAGAGGGTGATGATAGGTGTCAGAGCCCGATACTCAGCAGAGCACGCTGTACATGACATCATCGATCAGCACAGAGGGATCCCCCCCCGCAGGTAGACTCAGAT
>NW_017309984.1:19160-22818 GCF_000935625.1 Nanorana parkeri
GTGACTCCGGCTCTGTGATTGGCTGCCGGTGATGTCATCGCCGTCAATAAGCAATCAGGACGATGGATTGGACGCGTTCAGCTGATTTCTATGACAATAATTTACAGATCCGTCATCACCAGAGACGCTCCTCGTGTGGAAGTCATTAGCTGGCGATATTCCGACGCACAACGCCGGGGCCCCGCGACCACCAACCGCACCGATGGTTTAACTGTGTGTATTCCAGATGGAGCTGCAGAGAGCCGGGCGTTTTACAATTAGATTGTCAGCTTTTGGGACGGGGAGGATGACGATGTTGTTGGGTGTTTTCCTCAAAGCGCATGATGCAGTTTTAGCTGTTGAAAAAATGTGAGGAAGCATTTCACTTGCGTTTCCTTCCTGCGGGCACATGGGAAGTAAGCGCACATACACTATATTGCCAAAGTATTGGCCCCTCCCCCTCCATATCATGTGATTCAGGTCCTCCAATCCCGTCCGTGGCCCCCGGTGTATAGGATGAGGCGCCTCGCATTGCAGACGCTTCTACAGACATCGGTGAGAGAACACGGGGGCCAATAAAGTTCATGTGCGTGTAAACGCGCCCCAATACTTCCGGTAATATAGTGTGTATGACATTTCAGTGCGTTTTCCGTGTGCTGCACATGACTATCACGGGTAGTTTTTACCAAAACACACAACAGAGGCAGCGAGCAAGTTCAATAATGTAAGGCTCCGCCCTCTGGTGGGAGGAGCTTCATAGATTTGAACGGGAATTCGTTATTATGTGCTGTCTTCCCTCCAATGTAACCCAAATAAGACGCAACACTGCGAATGGGCCCTCAGTGGGACACACTCACCTCCGGGGGCCCAGACACTGCCACTGCTCCCCAGGGGGGCCACAGTGACCACTGCCAGTCTCCCCTCCCCCCAGTGATCAGTCTGCTGCAGTCAGAAGGGAGCATTTCCTCAGTCTGGAGTCACAAGGTGAGGGGCTGATCTGTGTCAGATGTTTATGAACAAGGATGTACATGATTGTGTCACCTCAGTCCAGGAAGTAGATGGTGACCCCGGGTGACGGCAGGGAAAGGTTCATTGGTAAAGCCAAAACTCTGTGCCAGGTTCGTGTTTTAGCTGTGACCGTATTAGAGAGATTTCCCCTCCAGACAAGACAGGAAGTGACGGGAAATCTCTCCTCTGGGGACAAATAACAAAAATGTCATTTTTTGAAGGTCGAAAAATCCAATAAACAAAAACTGATTCCCAAAATCGCAACTTCCATCCCGAAAAACGAGCGCAGAATGATGTGGCCCTCAGTATGACAAATGTGGCCCCTTCCTGGGTTATCTCATGCAAATTCGGTCCTCAGGTCCTTTTATCAGCAATGTCCTGGTTTGGCCCTCAGAGGGGCCACGCATCTCCTTCCTGTCACATGGGGAGTATAAAGGAAGATGGGTGAAGCTCGGATCTGGTGAGCGGCTTCAGTAACTGGGAGGAGGAAGATGGCGGTGTGACCGTATAATATAAACCCGCCGGGACCCAGGAGGACCCCCCACCCCTCCCCCTCCACATTCTGCATGTGTTTGCTTTCATGTAATTGGTGTAAATTCATTAATTTACCCCCAAATTTTAATAAGCTCCTCGGGGAGGCCGCAGGGGCGGGGGATGGGGGCGGCGGTTGTAGCTCTCGCAGATGATCAGAAGAAAGAATCCGGACACATTTATATCTCAGGTCTGGGATGAGGCTGCAGGTACCGGGGTGGGGGGCACTATGGGATCAGTACTTTGCAGATAAAATGCCTCTCTCTGTGGCCCCGGATTCCCTCTCTCTGTGGCCCCGGATTCCCTCTCTCTGTGGCCCTGGATTCCCTCTCTCTGTGGCCCCGGATTTCCTCTCTCTGTGGCCCCGGATTCCCTCTCTCTGTGGCCCTGGATTCCCTCTCTCTGTGGCCCTGGATTCCCTCTCTCTGTGGCCCCGGATTTCCTCTCTCTGTGGCCCCGGATTTCCTCTCTCTGTGGCCCCGAGCACCAGACATTTTCGGCAGTGCTGACCAGGAATGGCGGTCGGAGTGTCGGAAATACTTCTGTCCTGTTAGTGTGATTGGCTGTTTCTCTGTCGTTGCTGCAGGCAATACGAGTACAGAACGCGCTTTTCACCTCCGCCGATCCCTCCATGGCGGTAGATGGGGGGGGATTATCAAAACTGGAGCAGCCGTGCACGGCAACCAATCAGCTTCTCTCTTCAGTTTGTTCAGTTGAGATGTAAAAATGAGAGAGAGAAGCTGATTGGCGGCTGCTCCGGATTTTGATAAATTCCCCCCAAAGTGTTTTGTCTTCGGTCCCGGACAGCGATCCTCATCCTTCCCCCCTCATATGGTGACACTTTGCAGCCAGTGACGGGCTGTATGAAGGGGCCCGGCGCCCCCCATGCCGGGAAGGTGTGCGGTCAGTAGGGGGCGCTCCAGTGACAGGCAGCGCAGCTCGGTCTATAGATAGAACATGACATCATCCTCCAGGAGGGAGCAGAACGGTTCCTTGACTTTGACTTGATGGCGGCTCGTCTCTCGCAGATCTCTTCTCACATTTCCAGACCTGTATCTG
Organism: Nanorana parkeri; assembly: GCF_000935625.1. Classification (NCBI taxonomy): domain Eukaryota; kingdom Metazoa; phylum Chordata; class Amphibia; order Anura; family Dicroglossidae; genus Nanorana; species Nanorana parkeri. The sequence goes on from NW_017309984.1 coordinate 21,738, forward strand.
CACCCCCGGAGCTCCCTACCCCGCAGAGGTGACCGCGTGTCACCGCCATCATCTGTGGCGCTTGCCCCCGGTGTGATGATTGCTTAGTAAAATACATGAGCTGCCACACACTCACCTCCGGGGGCCCAGACACTGCCACTGCTCCCCAGGGGGGCCACAGTGACCACTGCCAGTCTCCCCTCCCCCCAGTGATCAGTCTGCTGCAGTCAGAAGGGAGCATTTCCTCAGTCTGGAGTCACAAGGTGAGGGGCTGATCTGTGTCAGATGTTTATGAACAAGGATGTACATGATTGTGTCACCTCAGTCCAGGAAGTAGATGGTGACCCCGGGTGACGGCAGGGAAAGGTTCATTGGTAAAGCCAAAACTCTGTGCCAGGTTCGTGTTTTAGCTGTGACCGTATTAGAGAGATTTCCCCTCCAGACAAGACAGGAAGTGACGGGAAATCTCTCCTCTGGGGACAAATAACAAAAATGTCATTTTTTGAAGGTCGAAAAATCCAATAAACAAAAACTGATTCCCAAAATCGCAACTTCCATCCCGAAAAACGAGCGCAGAATGATGTGGCCCTCAGTATGACAAATGTGGCCCCTTCCTGGGTTATCTCATGCAAATTCGGTCCTCAGGTCCTTTTATCAGCAATGTCCTGGTTTGGCCCTCAGAGGGGCCACGCATCTCCTTCCTGTCACATGGGGAGTATAAAGGAAGATGGGTGAAGCTCGGATCTGGTGAGCGGCTTCAGTAACTGGGAGGAGGAAGATGGCGGTGTGACCGTATAATATAAACCCGCCGGGACCCAGGAGGACCCCCCACCCCTCCCCCTCCACATTCTGCATGTGTTTGCTTTCATGTAATTGGTGTAAATTCATTAATTTACCCCCAAATTTTAATAAGCTCCTCGGGGAGGCCGCAGGGGCGGGGGATGGGGGCGGCGGTTGTAGCTCTCGCAGATGATCAGAAGAAAGAATCCGGACACATTTATATCTCAGGACTGGGATGAGGCTGCAGGTACCGGGGTGGGGGGCACTATGGGATCAGTACTTTGCAGATAAAATGCCTCTCTCTGTGGCCCCGGATCTCCCC
>NW_017309984.1:22878-23757 GCF_000935625.1 Nanorana parkeri
CCTCTCTCTGTGGCCCCGGATTCCCTCTCTCTGTGGCCCTGGATTCCCTCTCTCTGTGGCCCTGGATTCCCTCTCTCTGTGGCCCCGGATTTCCTCTCTCTGTGGCCCCGGATTTCCTCTCTCTGTGGCCCCGAGCACCAGACATTTTCGGCAGTGCTGACCAGGAATGGCGGTCGGAGTGTCGGAAATACTTCTGTCCTGTTAGTGTGATTGGCTGTTTCTCTGTCGTTGCTGCAGGCAATACGAGTACAGAACGCGCTTTTCACCTCCGCCGATCCCTCCATGGCGGTAGATGGGGGGGGGATTATCAAAACTGGAGCAGCCGTGCACGGCAACCAATCAGCTTCTCTCTTCAGTTTGTTCAGTTGAGATGTAAAAATGAGAGAGAGAAGCTGATTGGCGGCTGCTCCGGATTTTGATAAATTCCCCCCAAAGTGTTTTGTCTTCGGTCCCGGACAGCGATCCTCATCCTTCCCCCCTCATATGGTGACACTTTGCAGCCAGTGACGGGCTGTATGAAGGGGCCCGGCGCCCCCCATGCCGGGAAGGTGTGCGGTCAGTAGGGGGCGCTCCAGTGACAGGCAGCGCAGCTCGGTCTATAGATAGAACATGACATCATCCTCCAGGAGGGAGCAGAACGGTTCCTTGACTTTGACTTGATGGCGGCTCGTCTCTCGCAGATCTCTTCTCACATTTCCAGACCTGTATCTGCACCCCCGGAGCTCCCTACCCCGCAGAGGTGACCGCGTGTCACCGCCATCATCTGTGGCGCTTGCCCCCGGTGTGATGATTGCTTAGTAAAATACATGAGCTGCCCCGGGCCCGGGGGGGGGGGGGGGTCCGGCCACCCCCCCCCCCCCCCCCGCCCCTACTTGAATA
>NW_017309984.1:24360-29405 GCF_000935625.1 Nanorana parkeri
CGGCGGGGGCCGCGCGGGGGGGGGGGGGGGGGGTTCCCCGCCCCCCCCCCCCCCCCACCGGTCATATCTGTAATAAATCTCTCACGGGAGAATAAACACAGGCTCTGATATCGGTGTGTGCCGTCATGGCGGACCGCGCAGGAGCCAGATCCCCGGTGCACCACCACATTACACCTGACTGCTTTTCTGATATCAGGGAAAATCGAGATGAGCCAAGGGGCTTCAAGACTGCACTGACTGACCTCTGACCTCTGACCTCTGTGTTAGCTTCCCACCCTAACTTTATCATCAACTGCCAATCTGCAGCAGCAGGCAAGTGTACAGAAGCTGGGAGAAGTCACCTCACGTGAGCAGTAACATAGGCGTTGTTGGAATATTGGTGTGAATGGGCCCTCAGACTGGAATCTTCCGGACTCTGATACACCAATTGATCTTCAGAAGATAAATCACAAATGAACCAGATCTGAGCAAGTCATGTAAACCTGTGCCTGGAGTGACTTGTTGAGGTCCAATACCAGGTCTCATGACATAGGGGCCCTTCTGGTATATGTGCGCAGATTTGGGGCCCATCGTGCTGGAGCAGCATGTACATCAGCAAGAACCAGCAACGAATTCAGCACAATCCAAAGAAAACATTGTTTATAAACATTGATCAGAGGGAGATACAAAGTAACATTGTATATAAACATTGATCAGAGGGGAGATAGAGAGATACAAAGTAACATTGTTTATAAACATTGATCAGAGGGAGATAGAGAGATACAAAGTAACATTGTTTATAAACATTGATCAGAGGGGGAATAGAGAGATACAAAGTAACATTGTTTAGTAACATTGATCAGAGGGGAGATAGAGAGATACAAAGTAACATTGTTTATAAACATTGATCAGAGGGGGATAGAGAGATACAAAGTAACATTGTATATAAACATTGATCAGAGGGAGAGATAGAGAGATACAAAGTAACATTGTTTATAAACATTGATCAGAGGGAGATAGAGAGATACAAAGTAACATTGTTTATAAACATTGATCAGAGGGAGAGATAGAGAGATACAAAGTAACATTGTATATAAACATTGATCAGAGGGAGAGATAGAGAGATACAAAGTAACATTGTTTATAAACATTGATCAGAGGGGAGTTACAGGGGAGGAGCTCTCGGATGTTCTTAGAAGATTCATCTGCAGTGAATGTTTGATGATTGTCATATTCACTGATTTGTAATTCTGCCCCGTGGTGTATATGGACCAGGAACATGGCGGTGCGTTGCTACACCGCTCGGTGCGTTGCCCCTTGAGAGGTTTATGGGATGTTTATCTTGCTCACAGGGCATGCTGGGAGTTGTAGTTCTTCCTCATATGGAAGGCGGCGGGGTGATGGATCTGGCTGACTTATTTCGTCATCTCATTACTCAGGCGGTGGTGACTTCAGGTAATGACACGCTGCGACACTTTTAATTGGCGGCTATTATCTGTGCGGCTTTTCCATTCTCGTCCTGTTTACATTTGGGGTTTGGCGGCAGAACGCGATATGACATCATCACTCCGAGCCGACTCTCCTTATTTATACCTGAAGAGTCAATAAACCGGCTGCACACCCACATGACCTAATCACTTATATATAGTCATAATGACAGGGGCCGGGCCCCAGACACAAAGGGGCCACCGCTGGTCATGTGACTGCGAGGCAGCAATTACTGCAGACAGGGAAGTGCAGTCGGTCGCAGAGGCGACAGATGACGTACATAACGCAATGTTTATGTGAGCGAGAGAAGAACTGCGATGTCTCCAGCAACAGGATCATTGGTCGTAAAATCGTCCTTGAGCTCCAGTAAATGACTTTGTCTAGGCCAAGATGATGTCATCAGTCTGCTGCAGGCAGAAGGAAGCATTTCCTCAGTCTCCCCTCCCCCAGTGATCAGTCTGCTGCAGGCAGGAGGAAGCATTTCCTCAGTCTCCCCTCCCCCAGTGATCAGTCTGCTGCAGGCAGGAGGAGACATTTCCTCAGTCTCCCCTCCCCCAGTGATCAGTCTGCTGCAGGCATGAGGAAGCATTTCCTCAGTCTCCCCTCCCCCCAGTGAACAATCACTAGAAGCATCGTGTCACAACAAGCCCCGTCACTTCCCGGAGATCGGCGTGGGCTCAGCTTACCGTAACTGCACTCGTAAAGCGCGATCGTAAAACGTAAACGCACAGATGTCACGCACATGGCCCAGCACAGACGTATAACCCTCTGATCGCCGGGCGGTTTTAGAGACAATTTAAAGTGGACCCGTCATCACACATGTTCTGTATTGTGTCATGTGACCCTAACAGGTATTTACTACACTGGTCACATGACTCCCCCTGACAATGCCTTCATCTGCTTTCCTCTCCAGAAGGACGGCACCAACCTTTGTTCAGTCATCATCCAGGGTCACCATCTACGTCCCGGACTGATCACTGGGGGAGGGGAGACTGAGGAAATGCTTCTTCCTGCCTGCAGCAGACTGATCACTGCGGTATATGTCAGAGCTATATACATACATAATGATAGTGTGTGACTGTGGAGGGGACATTAGAGTGTAAGCTCCTCTGTACAGAGACTGATGTGACTGTGGGGGAGGGGACATTAGAGTGTAAGCTCCTCTGTACAGAGACTGATGTGACTGTGGGGGAGGGGACATTAGAGTGTAAGCTCCTCTGTACAGAGACTGATGTGACTGTGGGGGAGGGGACATTAGAGTGTAAGCTCCTCTGTACAGAGACTGATGTGACTGTGGGGGAGGGGACATTAGAGTGTAAGCTCCTCTGTACAGAGACTGATGTGACTGTGGGGGAGGGGACATTAGAGTGTAAGCTCCTCTGTACAGAGACTGATGTGACTGTGGGGGAGGGGACATTAGAGTGTAAGCTCCTCTGTACAGAGACTGATGTGACTGTGGGGGAGGGGACATTAGAGTGTAAGCTCCTCTGTACAGAGACTGATGTGACTGTGGGGGAGGGGACATTAGAGTGTAAGCTCCTCTGTACAGAGACTGATGTGACTGTGGGGGAGGGGACATTAGAGTGTAAGCTCCTCTGTACAGAGACTGATGTGACTGTGGGGGAGGGGACATTAGAGTGTAAGCTCCTCTGTACAGAGACTGATGTGACTGTGGGGGAGGGGACATTAGAGTGTAAGCTCCTCTGTACAGAGACTGATGTGACTGTGGGGGAGGGGACATTAGAGTGTAAGCTCCTCTGTACAGAGACTGATGTGACTGTGGGGGAGGGGACATTAGAGTGTAAGCTCCTCTGTACAGAGACTGATGTGACTGTGGGGGAGGGGACATTAGAGTGTAAGCTCCTCTGTACAGAGACTGATGTGACTGTGGGGGAGGGGACATTAGAGTGTAAGCTCCTCTGTACAGAGACTGATGTGACTGTGGGGGAGGGGACATTAGAGTGTAAGCTCCTCTGTACAGAGACTGATGTGACTGTGGGGGAGGGGACATTAGAGTGTAAGCTCCTCTGTACAGAGACTGATGTGACTGTGGGGGAGGGGACATTAGAGTGTAAGCTCCTCTGTACAGAGACTGATGTGACTGTGGGGGAGGGGACATTAGAGTGTAAGCTCCTCTGTACAGAGACTGATGTGACTGTGGGGGAGGGGACATTAGAGTGTAAGCTCCTCTGTACAGAGACTGATGTGACTGTGGGGGAGGGGACATTAGAGTGTAAGCTCCTCTGTACAGAGACTGATGTGACTGTGGGGGAGGGGACATTAGAGTGTAAGCTCCTCTGTACAGAGACTGATGTGACTGTGGGGGAGGGGACATTAGAGTGTAAGCTCCTCTGTACAGAGACTGATGTGACTCATGCAGGTTCTCTTTTAGCTCCCCCGGGGTGTGATTGGGGACGTTTGGAGGGTCATACAAGGACAGCGCTGTCCCTGGACCACCTCACAAGGTCATGGAGGGGTCACCCGGGGTCAGCGGTGATCGGGGTCATCTATCATCTCATTCACTCTCTCCTCCTCTGACCCGGCTCCCTGTGTAGTCTATTGTCATGTGACCTCTCGTCCGGTCAGATGGGGGGCAGTGGGGGGAGGGGTGTTGTGTCCTGAGTCGGGGGTCACATTCAGTGTATATGGCGGACGATGGGACACATACATGACGAGGACACGGTACACATCAGTCCTGCACTGACTCTAGACGTGTCACATATCTGTCACCTGCCCCTTGTGTGACCCCCGACCCCTCCCCCCCATATATACCATTGTGTGTGTGATATGTATGCGCAGAGTGCAGCACACAGCAGCGGGGTATGAAAGGGGCTCTGGGGGTGTCGGATGGAAATGTTCACACAGGAAGTGAGGGGGGGGGTGACCCCTCCATGACCTTGTACCCCCATAATGTGCACCAAAGAGAACCCGTCACACGTGGCCATCAGTGTCATTGTCGTGTATAGTGGAGGCGACACATTGGGGTGACTTTGTGTTCCTCAGGTGGGGTGTTAGTCAGTCTGGCAGCATATCATAGGGGGGACCACCAGATACCCCAACCACATACCAGATACCCCGACCAGATACCCCGACCAAACACCGGATACCCCAACCACGTAATAGATACTCCGACCAAATACCAGATACCCCAACCAAATACCAGATACCCCGACCAAATACCAGATACCCCGACCAAATACCAGATACTCCGACCAAATACCAGATACCCCAACCAAATACCAGATACCCCGACCAAATACCAGATACCCCGACCACATACCAGATACCCCAACCCAGATCCACACAATCCGCCTGTAATAAATCTCATCATTGTGATGTCATTGCGGCTGAACGTGTCCTGTGATGTCATTGCGGAGTGTCGTGTCCTGTGATGTCATCGCTGAGTATCGTGTCCTGTGATGTCATTGCGGAGTGCCGTGTCCTGTGATGTCATCGCTGAGTATCGTGTCCTGTGATGTCATTGCTGAGTGCCGTGTCCTGTGATGCCATCGCTGAGTATCGTGTCCTGTGATCTCATTGCAGAAGTGTGATCTTCTCTCTATGAGCGGAGTGCCACC
>NW_017309984.1:29426-29642 GCF_000935625.1 Nanorana parkeri
CTGTTCCTGGCAGTGTCACCGGTCACATGACACGCAGTGACAGTAAATCCATATAATAAATTAATAAATTGACGTATCCGCCCTCCGCCACATGTGTTCGGGAACGTTCCGTGGGAGAGAGTAAACATAGTGCACACAGACTGGCCCCGGGGCCCTTCATGAGTCAGGAGATGTCTGACTCTTCTAATTCAAACAATCCTCCACGTGACCCTTCCA
>NW_017309984.1:29724-30235 GCF_000935625.1 Nanorana parkeri
TTTCAATTGCCTTCCTCCAGATGTCCCCAGGACGTCAGCTCAGATTTCCTGTTCAGATGGAGAAAAGGTCGGCAGAGATGGAAACCTGAGGATGGGCATATCACAGAGTATCCCAACATCCCCCTAGAGTCAGCAAGCAGTCACAACTATGAGAGATGGATGGAGGTTAGGGTCAGACTATTAGGGTTACAGGGTTACGGAGTTAGGGTTAAAGGGTTAGAGTGGTAAGGTTAGAGGGTTCGAGGGTTATGGCTTGGGGGTTAGGGTTTTAGGGTTAGAATGGGAGGGTCATATGGCTAGGGAGTTAGGGTTAGGTTAGAATTAGAGGGTTAGGACTAGGGAGTTATTCTCAGAGGGTAGGGGTTGGAGGGTTAGGGTGATGACGATGACAACAATGATGATAATGATGATGGACGGCCCCCTTTACATTGCGGGGGGAAATAGTTAACGGCCCACCATAGATTAGATACCAAAACTGGAGCAGAAAAAATCTGGAGCAGCTGTGCACGGC
>NW_017309984.1:34190-35864 GCF_000935625.1 Nanorana parkeri
GTATCTATGTCTTAGAGATGGACCTTCTACTATGTATCTGTCTCTTAGATATGGACCTTCTACGATGTATCTGTGTCTTAGAGATGGACCTTCTACGATGTGTCTGTGTCTTAGAGATGGACCTTCTACGATGTGTCTGTGTCTTAGAGATGGACCTTCTACGATGTATCTGTCTCTTAGAGATGGACCTTCTACGATGTATCTGTGTCTTAGAGATGGACCTTCTACGATGTATCTGTGTCTTAAAGATGGACCTTCTACGATGTATCTATGTCTTAGAGATGGACCTTCTACGATGTATCTGTGTCTTAGAGATGGACCTTCTACGATGTATCTGTGTCTTAGAGAAGGACCTCCTATGATGTATCTATGTCTTAGAGATGGACCTCCTACGATGTATCTGTCTTAGAGAAGGACCTTCTACGATGTGTCTGTGTCTTAGAGATGGACCTCCTATGATGTATCTATGTCTTAGAGATGGACCTCCTACGATGTATCTATGTCTTAGAGATGGACCTATGATGTATCTGTCTATATGAATGAATCATGTCTCCGTTCTTTGTACGCGGCGTTATAGAAACATTGCTGGAACTTTTGTCATCATGTCACATGTTTGTATTACTTCCTGTTTACCATAAAACAACATAACGTGTGTAAAAGAAATCTGCAGGCGGGGGAGGGGATGACTTCAAGTTGTTCCCGTCATTTCACCCCTGAGGGCATTTCACTTTCAGGAAGACCCATCCGTGTTTGGTGACACAAACCAGGAAACGGAATCCACCTATACGGGGAAAGAGCTACTCGGCCTGTTCCTGGAAAGAAGAACTCCACCTGTACGGGGGCGAGGTACAGCAACACATCAAAGGACCAAGATCATCCCCCCAGTGTGTGTGTGCATCAATGCATGGCAATGACTGCCTGCACGAAGACAGAGCGTGGTCACCCTATAACAGGAAGTGCCTGCACGAAGACAGAGCGTTGTCACCCTATAACAGGAAGTGCCTGCACGAAGACAGAGCCTGGTCACGCTATAACAGGAAGTGCCTGCACGAAGACAGAGCGTTGTCACCCTATTACAGGAAGTGCCTGCACAAGACCTCCATGGCAGGATCACCCGGGATTATTATAATGAAAGCTGCAGATGTATAAAGGTTGAAAATGACATGAACACGTTAGAGATAATATGAGATTTTACTTTTTGGGGTTCACTTACTTTAGTCACAAGCAAGCACGCAGAATAATATACAAGAAATGTGTTCTCTGAGAGGTGGGACGGGCTCTTCTAAAGGTGCTGGCTGTACTGGGGCCCCCCATCCTGCAGGGCCCCCCTGACATGGCCTGCTCTACCCTCCACACACCCCTCTGTACTTTCCGGATCAGACGGATTCTTCCTCTCTATTGGGGAAAAGTTCATCTCTAGTCTATGGGCGGAGCTGCAGCGTCAGCACAATGTCGGGGCGGCTGTGGGAATTGGACTCTGTTCAGAACCGTCATCAGAGCTTCAGAGTTCTTACTGGAGAAATCACCATCATCATCTTCATCATCTTCATCATCATCCATCTATAAGACAAACTGATACCTATGTATCAAGATAACCGAATAATCTGATCACTCCGGACAATGCAGATACTTTATATAGCTCTGACATATACCGCAGCGCTGTACAGAGGAGCT
>NW_017309985.1:0-1125 GCF_000935625.1 Nanorana parkeri
CTCGTTGTTCCTCGCAGGTCCCTTTACTGATCGATCAAAGACTTTCATCTATGGGATGCTGCGCTGCCTCGGACGGTGGGGCCCGGGGCCACTCTCTGTGGACAGTCATGATGTAGGGAGGGGTCCCCGGCCGATCCCTACATGTATTATCTTTTTCGGGACGATCTATTTATTGTTTTCAGTGTTATTATTGATCTGTCGGCTGCGTCCTCCTCACATCTGGATTGGCCCCCGCCGGAGCCCCTCCCCCCATGCTGCCTGCCGATGGCTTTCATATCGCTGTTCCCTCCCTCCACGCTCTGCCGGAGCTCCGCCTCTATCTGTCATATGTCGGTAGCCGCGGCGGTGGCGGTGTTCGCTGTAGGTGGAGGGGGATTTGTGCTTCCAAAGTGCCTTGTGGACAGGAGGAGCCGCCTGAAGAGATCCGGACCGGAGTCTCCGCCCCCCTCGCTGCTTCTCATTTCATGTGCTGCCTCTGGGGGGCGCCACCCGCCTGACTCCGCCCCCCTCTGCCTGGCTCCGCCCCCTCACTGGATGTGTTCCCGCGTTATAGTCACTACTGCCGGCCTGTGGATTCTGCTCCATCCCAGAGGACACTGGGGACCTTCCCGGACCTGGAGGCCCAACCATGACGAGGGGGGAGGGGTCACACCGGACAGGGGGAGGGAAGGTTGCACAAGGAAGGCAGGGGGTGATGGAGGCTGTGGGAGGGGCACCATGCAGGTGGGAGGCGGGGACTGTACAGGTGATGGCGGGAGGAAGGTATGGTGGAGTCTGTACAGAGGATTGTGGGAGGGGCACCATGCAGGTGGGAGGCGGGGACTGTACAGGTGATGGCGGGGGTCCGTCACAGGGAAGTCATCCTAGGGTGAGGCCGGGGGCCGCTATCCTCCCTCACACTACACAGCCGCTCGGCATTGAGGGAGGACGCTGCTCCCCGGGACACACTGAGGGAAATACCGATCGGTATGGATTGGTGAACGGAGCCGGTGATGGGGGGAGGGGAGATTGTCTGGGGACGGATTCAGCTGCCAATATGGACGCTTCACCCTCAGCGTCTGGGAAAGATCAGATCAAGTTTCCGGCCCTCCCCCGCGGAGCAGAATTCACAGGTCAGGACAATGA
>NW_017309985.1:1339-4355 GCF_000935625.1 Nanorana parkeri
CGAATGCTTCTACTTAGGAAATACTAATAACAGTGTAAGTGTTACACATCTGGTGCTCTGAGATTCCCGGCTCCCTCCCAGCATGCCCTGCCTGCCCCGGCCTGGGGGCCCGTAGCCTGAAGCCCCCCCTCCCCCACCCCGGAGGGTTCCAGCTGCGATCAGATCCCAGGCAGGGGCAACGTTTACAGCACACCAAGCCGTGTGTGGTGGGGTACCGCGGGGGCGGGGCTGTGACCTGAAATAAATGTTTACATACTTGTACAGAAGAGCCGTCTCTGTGTTTTTATTCTTCGCACATACAAACACTTCAGTACGGGCCCCTCCCCCCGTCATCTCCTTTATATGTTGGGGCCCATTATCGGCACTCCGGAGCCCAGACCTTCCTCGGCTGGTTGTGTGCGCGGACCTTATTATTCCTCGTTAGAATACATCTGCCGGCCAATTTATTGGTGTGATTTACCATTGTAAGCCCCCCCCCCTTATCTGGCACGGCCCCCCCCCCCCCCCCCCGCCTCCTCGGGGGAGGAGCTAAGCATGAGCAGCAGCGGCTGCAAACAGTAAAGCTGTCATAGGGGACACATTATAGGCTCAGGAACTTCTCCCCCAGTGGGCAGAGGACCGCCTGTGCTCCGATGTCATCAGTGTCTGAGAAAAACTTTATTGTTCAGAACACAGATGGGCCGCCTCCTCCCTCCTTATCCGACACGGTTCACCCGGGAAGGGGCTTAGTTGTAGACTAAGACGGACCTTCTGTGTTCTTTGTCCAGAACAATAAAGTTTTCTCACATGCTGATGTCATCAGAGTGCGTCCGGTCCCTTTCTGGTTGCTACGTTATAAGCTGTTCATGGAAGAGGATGCAGTCCCCGCCCTGAGCTCCTCCCCCTTTGTGTCCTCAACTTCTGACACCTTCCCAGGGTTCCCACCATTCTTGTGTTCCGTGGAAACCAAATTCGTGGTCAAGACCCCCCAACCCCCGGCCATCATTTTTCAGCCTTCAATAGAACTCGGCGGTGGGCGGAGGAGGCGGGCATTTTATAGAACTGGGCGGAGCCTGGCGTTTTATAACACTGGAGGGCGGAGTCTGTATCTTTATAAAACTTGCCGGTGGGCGGAGCCGGCATTTTATAGAACCTGGTGGAGGGCGGAGCCTGGTGTTTTATAACACTGGAGGGCGGAGTCTGTATCTTTATAGAACTTGGTGGACCGAGGACACGCCCACATTTCATCATTTGATGGGCGAGTAGCCGAATGACATCTTTGGTCCAATCAGAAGATCTCCCGCTTCAGGAGTAATGGAATATATAAATATAGTGAGCCATGCTGGGTGGAGGAGGGGCCACGGGGGGGGGGCAGTATAACCCAAATTCTGAATCCCTGTGTCCCTCAGTGGAGGATGGAGAGAAGTCCTCGTCGCTTATACCGGCGGTACTCCCGGCTCAGGAGTAATGACTAATGGATGTTCCTGACCCCTCCCATCGGAATGATCCCTCCCCCGCCCAGAACACCCGGCGAGGAGGTGACTCAGAGAATAAGATCACCGACAGACAATGCCGGGCGGAGGCACCATACAATGTGTAGAATGAGATCATCATCCTTCATCATCATCCATCACCACCGTCATCATCCATCACCACCACCATCCTCCATCATCATCCATCATCATCCTTCATCACCACCGTCATCATCCATCACCACCGTCATCATCATCCATCCATCATCATCCTTCATCACCATCCATCCATCATCATCATCAACCACCATCATCATCCATCCATCCATCACCACCACCATCATCATCCTTCATCACCATCCATCCATCATCATCATCATCAACCACCATCATCATCCATCCATCCATCACCACCACCATCCTCCATCATCATCCTTCATCACCACCGTCATCATCCATCACCACCGTCATCATCATCCTTCATCACCATCCATCCATCATCATCATCAACCACCATCATCATCCATCCATCCATCACCACCACCATCCTCCATCATCATCCATCATCATCCTTCATCACCACCGTCATCATCCTTCATCACCATCCATCACCACCGTCATCATCATCCATCCATCATCATCCTTCATCACCATCCATCCATCATCATCATCAACCACCATCATCATCATCAACCACCATCATCATCCATCCATCCATCACCACCACCATCATCCATCATCATCCATCATCATCCTTCATCACCATCCATCCATCATCATCATCAACCACCATCATCATCATCAACCACCATCATCATCCATCCATCCATCACCACCACCATCATCCTTCATCACCATCCATCCATCACCACCACCATCATCCATCACCAAACATCATCCATCCTTCATCATCATCCATCACCACCACCGTCATCATCCATCCATCCATCCATCACCATCATCCCTCCTCATCATCACCACCACCATCCTCCATCCTTCATCACCAATCATCATCATCCATCACCACCACCATCATCATCATCATCATCAATCCTCCATCATCATCATCCATCACTGTCATCATCCATCACCGTCATCATCATCCATCACTACCACCACCACCATCATCATCAATCCTCCATCATCATCATCATCATCCATCACCGTCATCATCCATCACTACCACCACCATCATCATCATCAATCCTCCATCACCACCACTCGATTATTGATCTTCAATATTTAATAATCGGATAAATACAATATCAGAGAAAATACAGCCTCCCCCTCCCCCCTTCTATATACCCGACACCGTCATCTCCATCCTCAGCCTCCTCTACCCCGCCCCCTCCCAAGCCATGTGACTCCCCCAGACGCCGATCCCTCTCCTGTAGATCCCGAGACTCAGGATGCGCCGGGGATTCTATTTCATCCCCCAGCCTGGAGGGGACACAATGTTAGAATGAGGAGTTCATGCGGCAAAAAGCCCGATGGCCAATCAGAGACGAGCGCCGTCATCTAGTGCAACGTGTCCTCCTGGTGCCTGCTCTCTGATTGGTCGCTGA
>NW_017309985.1:4495-5164 GCF_000935625.1 Nanorana parkeri
ACTCTACATACCCCCAACTCCCCTATGATGAGACCCAAGACTCTACATACCCCCAACTCCCCTATGATGAGACCCAAGACTCTACATACCCCCAGCTCCGCTATGATGAGACCTTGTACTCTACATACCCCTAACTCCCCTATGATGAGACCCAAGACTCTACATACCCCCAACTCCCCTATGATGAGACCCAAGACTCTACATACCCCCAACTCCCCTATGATGAGACCCAAGACTCTACATACCCCCAACTCCCCTATGATGAGACCCAAGACTCTACATACCCCCAACTCCCTTATGATGAGACCCAAGACTCAACATACCCCCAGCTCCCCTATGATGAGACCCAAGACTCTACATACCCTCAGCTCCCCTATGTAGTCTCCAGCCTCGATGATGCTCATGTCTCCCTGAGACACCAGGATGAGCTGGACGGTCTGTAGGACATCGGTGGCCATGGTGACGTCTCCGCAGATGTACATGTGTCCGTTCTGGTTGCGCAGCACGTCGTACACCTGATAGGCCAGCTTTGTGCGCAGAATGTCCTGGACGTAGGTCTGGAAGAGACGGGAGAGCGTCAGAGGATTCCCCGTGAGGACCTTCCCCATAAACTGACCTCCACCCCGCCCCCCCATTTCCACATATACACGAGAGACAGCGGAATAATCC
>NW_017309985.1:7625-8266 GCF_000935625.1 Nanorana parkeri
GAGACCCAAGACTCTACATACCCCCAACTCCCCTATGATGAGACCCAAGACTCTACATACCCCCAACTCCCCTATGATGAGACCCAAGACTCTACATACCCCCAACTCCCCTATGATGAGACCCAAGACTCTACATACCCCCAACTCCCCTATGATGAGACCCAAGACTCTACATACCCCCCAACTACCCTATGAGGAGACCTTGTACTCTACATACCCCCAACTCCCCTATGATGAGACCCAAGACTCTACATACCCCCAACTCCCTTATGATGAGACCCAAGACTCAACATACCCCCAGCTCCCCTATGATGAGACCCAAGACTCTACATACCCTCAGCTCCCCTATGTAGTCTCCAGCCTCGATGATGCTCATGTCTCCCTGAGACACCAGGATGAGCTGGACGGTCTGTAGGACATCGGTGGCCATGGTGACGTCTCCGCAGATGTACATGTGTCCGTTCTGGTTGCGCAGCACGTCGTACACCTGATAGGCCAGCTTTGTGCGCAGAATGTCCTGGACGTAGGTCTGGAAGAGACGGGAGAGCGTCAGAGGATTCCCCGTGAGGACCTTCCCCATAAACTGACCTCCACCCCGCCCCCCCATTTCCACATATACACGAGAGACAGCGGAATAATCC
>NW_017309985.1:9932-11690 GCF_000935625.1 Nanorana parkeri
TGAGGGCTCCTCTCTGCTGGGCCTCCGACGTTTCCTCTTTGTAGATGTGATCAAGTTCTGCGCAGCGCGAGCCGAACACCAACGTCATGCGGCCGGGAACCAAACCTGCAATGGCGGAGAACACGGGTGAGAACCTTCCCCTCCCCCCGTCATAGACAGTCCTTGACCTCTGACCTCTATAAACTGGGGAAAGGTCGGAGGTGAAATCAGCTGATTGTATTATAGGCCCCCGTAGAGGGATAACACGAGCAGTGGCGCGGTACAGCCGCATTTCACCGCTCTGCCACCAGGTGGCGCCCTGCACGGCCAATCCGAGGATGATGGCCCCACAATGGCGGCTCAGCAGACGCGCCGGGGGGACTGTACTCGGGTCCCGCCGCCGCCGTCTGCAGTCCAGTCTGAGCTTAAAGGGGAAGTCCGGGCAACCCGCTGAGAACGTTCCTAGGAGTTGTGCTTCTGTCCATCCAGCTCTGAGATTTCCCCTGCCACGCAGCACAGGCTTTGATATTCTCTGCTGTAAGTCTTACAGTAGCACTTACAGGTCCCTCCCCCAGCCTGTGATTGGACAGAGAAGCAGCACACTGATAGGCCACTTTGCTCTCTCCTCCTATCAGCATGTTTCTCGCACAGCTGTGCTGGTGTTCCTTCCCCTACCGCGCACCAGTCTGAGCCCTGCTGTACAGGGACTACAAAAGGCTGCTGGCACTGCTTGTATGTGATGAATGAACACGGCTCTGCGTTGCGTGTGCTCCTTCACGTGTGCCCCGGAGCTCAGCCCTGAGGAAATGAATGGCGGAGATTCGCTCACCTTTGTTTTCAATGTCGTGCAGTCTCTGCTGCCAGAACCCCCTGAAGGGGGCGATTCCGGTTCCGGGGCCCACGAGGATGCAGGGGTCCGTTATATCCGCGGGGAGGCGAAAGGTGGGGGCTCTGCGGAGAAAAGACAGACAGAGTTAAGGTGGCATGTGACCAGAGGCCGCAGCACCCTGGGTACCCGGTGGATTGAGCCCGTCAATCATTCGGTGCCATTGGAGGTCCGCAGGTGACACCATCGCTATACCTGGCGGTCACACTTCCTGTATTGCCCCTCCCCTCCGGAAGGAGAAGCGGTCTCTGCCCCTCCCCCCTTGTGGACTCCACGTCCCGTACCGGTCTGGAGGCTCAACCAGCCGAGAAGGGAGGAGGACGAGATGGAGGTCCGTCAGAAGAGAAGTCATCATTGGGGAGCCGTTATATTGGGGGCCCCTCGGGGGCCCGGCTGCACGGAAACACAGCCAGGGGGGCAATTCACCAAGACAGGTCCCCGGTACCCCACCACCGCCCAAGTCTAACCCCCCAACATGATGAACCCCCAAACTATCTCAAAGGGTGAGGGACGGGGTCAGGGCCAGTGGCGTCACGAGGGGGGTGCGGCCCGCAACCGGGGTGACACCAACACGACTGACAGTCATTTTGGTGTCACCCCCCCTCTGAAAAGTCGGGTCATGGACCGAACGCCCGACAGATGCAGGAGAGAGAGGAGGGGCCCCGGCCGCATACCTCATCCCGCCATGTGACTGCGTCCCCTCCTCTCTCATCACCAAGATGGCCGCCGGCAGGTACCAACAAGATCGGCACGCATGCACGATGACGTAATCGGGCACGAGCGTGGTGATGTCATTGCGCATGCGTGGTGATGTCACGGCGGCGTGTTACCGTTCTGGGTGACACCCGGCCTCGAGACACCCCTGGTCAGGGCCCCGTGGATGGATGGGGGGG
>NW_017309985.1:11706-12579 GCF_000935625.1 Nanorana parkeri
GGGGGCATTTGGGGCATTAGTGAGGAGCTGCGATATCTACCCGCGGACAAAGCAGGGGACGGAGGAGGCGGGGCAGAGCTGGTCCAGCCACGTCGAGCTGACCCCGTAGTGCAGGGGGCCCTTGTTTTCTGTGGGACAAAATGGAGACAAAAGCAGATCAGTACATGTCACGCCCACACACAGACAACGTGATAATTGCGGCCCCCGGGGGCCCCTCACCCTGCGTGCGGTACGACACCACGGCCACGGTGAGGTGGATCTGTCCCGGGTGAGAGTCCATGGAGGAGCTGATGGAGTAATACCGCGGCTGGAGGAGGGGCAGCTGTGTCAGGAGAAGAGAACTCGGGACGGAGATGGACGGGAACTCCTCCAGAACCTCCACCAGATTGGGGCATCGGAACCACTTCCACTCCTCGTACTGCCGGGCGTCCTGCCGAGACAAGGGGGAGTCACCCGACACGGACCAGAACCACAGAGAGAAGAAATATCACCAATACCCCAAATCCCGGGTCAGTCACACCCCCGAAGACCAATCTGCTGGTAGAACCGGATCAGAACCCACCCCTGACCGCGCCAGACTGGTGGAAGGTTCAATCTGATTGGTGGGTTGGATCACCTGATACTACAGAAGGAAGAGCTGTCGCCCCCGGCAACAGATTCCAGAGCAGGTTGTTAGAGAAGGAATGCTGAATTCTGATTGGTCCAGCCCGGCCCAGCGCTCTCACCTGGCTCAGAGTCTCCAGCCGCTGCCGCTGGTCGGCGTCCTCGCACAGAACGCTCAGCAGCTGCAGGAACTGCGGGGTGGGCGGAGCCGTGATGTCCAGGTAACTGGTCAGCGCCTGACGCAGCGTGCACGCCGGGATCCGCGACTCC
>NW_017309985.1:12594-12843 GCF_000935625.1 Nanorana parkeri
GTCATTCTGCATCATCTCCACCATGATGGTGTCATTGGCCGGCGGGGGGTCCTCCACCCTCTCCAGCAGGGCCAGGACCAGCTCTTCACGGTTACACGGGAACACGCCAAGGTGGTCACCAGGAGAATAACGGAGCTCCTTCTGCCCTTCAGTGTTCAGCTTTACCAAGATGGTGGAGCGGCTGAGAAACCAGAGGAGCCAATCAGAGTGCAGGAAGAAAGTGTCACTGTAGTCACAGGACTCCACCTA
>NW_017309985.1:12861-14336 GCF_000935625.1 Nanorana parkeri
AATGTCCCCTCCCCCCACAGTCACATCAGTCTCTGTACAGAGGAGCTTACACTCTAATCCCTCTGAAAATACCAGTTTCCCGGCTGATCCTGAAGAGAGCAGCCATGATGATATTTATGCCCCTCCCCCCCCATTCAGTACTGAAGCCTTTGGATCAGGATGACAGCCGGGCAATTGGCATTTTCGGAAGGATTTCGGCCTCCATGTTTCTCTCTGATAGACACAAAGATAGTTGCTGGGGATCAACTGTCACTTCCTGTGGCCCGGCAGGTCACATGACTTCCCATTTCTTCTTTGTAGTTTCTGTCCCGCCCCCAATGACATCACTAACATGTTCTCACCTGGACAGCTCACTCTGCAGGTTCTCTCTGGATATGAATGTCGCCTCATAGACCTTCCTCCTGTGTACCTGAGAGATACCTGAGAGACAAACACAGCCATCAGAACCACCCAACCCGATGGCCCCAGAACCAGACAGTGCGGCCCCAGAACCAGACAGTGCGGCCCCAGAAACTCTCCCCCCAGCTCCTCCAGGCGCGTGTCAACTGCATGTCCAAAGGCACAGAAGTGGGGGTACGCCCGGGACCCCAGACCAAACACCGAGAACCTGGAAGACAAAGAGGGTGACCACAGAGCACCCACATGGGTGGGGGAGGGGGGTGACCACAGAGGACCCACATGGGTGGAGGAGGGGGGTGACCACAGAGGACCCAGAGCACCACTGTGTGCCCCCCGTAACAGGGCTCCACCCAGTGACAGGCTCCACCCAATAACAGGGCTCCACCCAGTGACAGGCTCCACCCAATAATGGGGCTCCACCCAGTGGCAGGCTCCACCCAGTGAAGGCTCCACCCATTCAGGTGGCTCCACCTAGTGACAGGCTCCACCCAATCAGGGGGCTCCACCCAGTGACAGGCTCCACCCATTCAGGGGGCTCCACCCAATGACAGGCTCAACCCAATAATAGGCTCCACCCAAACACCATGTTGGCGCCTAGGAGTGGAGCGTCACGTCGGCATGCCGTGGTACCTGAGTGTGCCCAGGGGCCCGGCGCTGTCCGTGTTGCTGGACTCCTTCCTCTTGTTCTTCCAGGCGGTGACCAGGAGGTCGGTCTGGGAAACGCTGTTGAATCGAGTCTTGTAGCTCCTGAGAAGACACAAATGATGGAGATCTGTGAGCGGAACCTTCCACCTCCCCCCACCGGCGGCCATTCTCCCTGTGTGACTCCGGAGACCTCCAATCAGGGTTCCCAGGTCACCCCAATAAAATGGAGGCGTCTGATTGGACGGTTGGACAGGTTGTATATTCGGAGGCCGCGCTCCGTCATTGTTGTGTGATGGATGTGAGAAGATTTACACACCCGGCTGCCAAAATAATCCCAAACCTTTCCTTCCTCCACTTCCTGTATCTGCAGAGGAGATTATTAGTGATGAGAGAGTCCCAAATCCAACACAGAGTGCAGGGGGGAGGGGAGA